>NC_045447.1:84481751-84680085 GCF_002776525.5 Piliocolobus tephrosceles | reverse complement strand
AAAAAAAAAAAAAAAAAAAAAAAAGTTAAAAAAAAATTTGTAATAATAATAATCTACAATATACAGGAGAGCCCCGTGAAAAGAGTTACCCAAAATGTCAATAATACCAAGTTTGAGAAACCTGCTGTATAGCCAAGTCGGCTCTTCAGGAATAGGGACATTAATGGCAGAGGGATGGAGCAGGTGCTCTTGGTGTAATAACTGATCGTTGTTTTCTCTCTTCCACCCTTTTCTCCCACTTGTCCTCACACAGGAGCCAATGCCTCGGCCCCAGACCAACTGAGCTTAGCTTTAGCCTGGAACAGAGTTGACATCGCTCGCAGCCAGATCTTTATTTACGGGCAACAGTGGCCGGTAGAGTATATGTCGTCACCTGTGAAAAGCCCACTTTGGTTGGGCAAGGGTATTTGTTTAAGGAGCCTCTGAGATGGGCTCAGAAAACGATTGCCTTTTCTTTAAGATGGAACGTGTTCCTTGGCCGCAAAGTCCCTGTTCTGGGCTCCTTTTCTCATATTTAGGAAAGCACCGCCATCTAGTGGAAATTTCAACTGAACACAACTCCAAATATTTCCATCTCTATGAGTTGTCTTTAATAGCAATTTTCAGCTGCAAATGATGCCATTTATTTGAATACATCTGAAAAAAATATAAGATAAAGCTGCATTAAAATTAAGGAAGGGGAATTATTAATTTGCTTCTGATTGTCTTTGATAGAGGCAAAGGGAAGAGGTTGCTGCCCAAGTGCTGGCAGCTCCTGCTGGTTTATGGCTGGGTCACACCTCAGGATGCAGAATTAGCAGGCTTCCCTCTGCAGGCACCATCTGGTCCTGGTAGCTGAGCACAGGTCCTCCCTATTTGCAAAGAACAACATGAGGAAAGCAATGCTTTATATAACTGTTCTTGGTTTGCTTCCCTCAATTGACTCTACCAAAAATAAAAATTTGAGAGATTGGCCATCAGGTGGTATATGTATGCATCCACAGGAGGCAGCCCAGCAGCCTGAAACTTGATTTCTGTGCCTGGAGTCACAGCACTCACTGGCAGGCCTTATCTTACTACTTCCTTTCCCCTAGAGAGTCTCTGCCTGGGATTGAGCCGTTGTCTTCACTCAATGCTGGTGGATTGCTTACATGGAAAGATTCGTTAGAGTCTAGACCCTGCGACATTTTTGTGAAATGAATTGAATAAAAATCTAAGCCACTGGCAAATCCAGAAAGTAGGCTGGTTGTTCTGCTTTGTTCTGTTTTGTTTTGTTTTGTTTTTCAGTTAAGTGACATCTTTGTGGTCTTGCTTCTACACAGAGACCCAGCATTGATTTAGGGCCTTTGGTCTGTTGCCTTGGGTCCCTCTTCTCAAGTCGGCCTGTGGTCTCCCTCAGAGCCTAAGGATAACAAAAATGAAGACAGCGAAGTACCCCCTTTGACATTTCACTGGTGTTGAGACGTTTGATCAGATAATTGCAAGGGGAAAACCCTTGTGAACACTTGCACCTTCTTGGGATCCAGAACAAGAGATTCAGGGAAGAAATAGTTTTTGGAACTAGAAATGCTTGACTTTGATTTGCAAAGACAGGCCCCCAAACATGGGAGAGGTTGTGGCTGTCCCAAAAGTGAATCTGTGAACAGTCTTGCTAGCATGTTCTTAGATGCGATGAAGGTTTAGCAGATGTCAAAGGCATCCCTTTCTAAGCTGTTCAAGTGAACACTAAAGAACTGCAGTCCTAGACAGACCCCGGGGCAGACTAACTCAGTGACTTGGTTTGCAGGTGGGATCTCTGGAGCAAGCCATGTTGGATGCCTTAGTTCTGGACAGAGTGGATTTTGTGAAATTACTCATAGAGAATGGAGTAAGCATGCATCGTTTTCTCACCATCTCCAGACTAGAGGAATTGTACAATACGGTAGGGCCAAACTAAGGCACTTTTTATTTTCTTTTTTGTTCGTTTGTTTTACCTTCTCCTGCCCCCCATATGCCTGTGATTCTCTTCCCTTCTCCTCTCCAAATGCATGGTTCATTGATCATAAATACTCCCTTAGACCTACATAGATGACAAACACCAAGTCACCAAGATTCCGCTTGTTTTAATTGCTCAGTTGTCAGCATCTAAGGCAAAAAGTTGTGTGATAACCTGAGTGTATCATTCTCATATTCTTACACAAAACCACAAGGCTCTGGAAATGAGAACCAGTTTGTTCTGTAAGGCCAGAGGGTGTTAGAGGCAATTAGCAAAGGAGGATTGATTAAGCATCAAAAAAGGCCAATTAAGTATCCTACACCATTTTGTTATCCTCAGAGCTATGAAGTTCATTCTTCATAGTTCAGTTATAAAATGGAATAAAAGGTAAAATATCTCTTCTTTGGAGTTACTCAAAAATTTTGGGTTTTTTTTTTTGTTCGTTTGTTTGTTTTTTAAGCTTAGTAATGATTTGGTAATTTACTCACTAGGGATACCAAGGAGTAATCATAGGTAAAACTACTGTTTATGAAGTTATTGAGAGCATTCACACAAGTTAAGTGCATTGGCTCTGAGCTCATACTAAAATCCAGTGAAGTTTAAAGGGCAGAAATTTTTCCCCCATTTAACAAATGAGGAAACTGAGGCTGTCTTAGTCCATTTGTACTATAGTAACAAGATACCTGAGGCTCAGTAATTTATGAACAACAGAAATTTATTTCTCTGGGTTCTGGAGGCCGGAGGGTCTAAAATCAAGGCTCTGGAAAGTTCGGTGTCTCGCAAAGGCTGCTTTTCTCTTCCAAAATGGCACCTTGTTTTTGCATTCTCCAGAAGGGACAAATGCTGTGTCCTCACAAGGCTGAAGAGACAGAGGGCAAAAGGCCTGAATGTTGTGTGAAGCTTCTCTTATAATGGCCTTAATCCCCCTTACAAAGAAGGAACCCTCAGGACCTGATCACCTCCCAAAGGCCCCACTTCTTTTCTATTATTGTTATTATTATTATACTTTAAGTTCTAGGATACATGTGCAGAATGTGCAGGTTCGTTACACAGGTATACATGTTAAATGCCCCACTTCTTAACACGAGTACATTGGAAATTAAGTTTCAGCATGAATTTTGGAGAGGACACAAACATTCAAACCATAGCAGAGTCCAAGGTGAATTCAAGGTCACAAAACTCCTAAGAAAGAAGCCAGTGAGTACCGAACCCAAGCTTCTGTCTCAGATTATTCTACCCCTCATTTTCATGTCTCTGTCCCATCACGCAGAGGGCAAGCAGGATGGAGCTTATTTCCTGTCCCCAGCCAGTGGTAGTTGTTAGATGGTACCACCGTGGCACCATCTGCAAAAAATAGAAACGGGTTAGCAGAATGGCTCCTGGTTTCTGTTTTCTCCACAGACTTTTCTTGGTTCAGCATACTGAGACTTTCAGGAAGAATGATGGGTTTTCAATTTGAAAAAATGAATAAATAAAGACAAGCATTGAATGGCCTATCAATTAGAGAATCAAGGGAGTAGAGTAATTTATTCTAAAGACTGGGGCGGGGGGCGGGGGGTAGGAAAATTCTAGACTGAGAAAGGCCAGTAAGTTTGATCACTTCAATCTGCTAGTGGTGGCTTCCCAGAATACTTTGTTGACAATTATGGAACAGTAAATAGCCTCAGTAATAATAATAGCTAACACTGATTGGCATTAAGTACCATTTTTAATAGCTTTATAAACATTATATCATTTAATCCTCACAACAACCCCATCAGATAAAGTGATACTATCATTCCCATTTTAAAGATGATAAAACTGAGTCACAGTTAAGTAGTCTGCCCATGTTCAGAGCCGGTAAGTGGCAGAGGTGTAGAGGCAGGCACCCTGACTCCAGAATCTGTAGGTTCAATCACTGCACAATCCAGCATCCCCTCAGTGGAAAAAGAGCTCTGATGGACATGTCCACATGAATGAGCAGGTCGTTGCAGCAGTTCACAGGCCTGTCTAAATACTTGAATGGTTGCAACAGTGCTTAAGAATTTGCCATTGGCTGGGTGCAGTGGCCTCCCAGCACGTTGGGAGGCTGAGGCGGACGGATCACTTGAGGTCAGGAGTTTGAGACCAGCCTGGCCAACATGATGAAACTCCATCTCTCCTAAAAATACAAAATTTAGCTGGGCATGGTGGTGCATGCCTGGAATCCCAGTTACTCCAGAGGCTGAGACAGGAGAATTGCTTAACCCTGGAGGTGGAGGTTGCAGTGAGCTGAGATCACACCACTGCATTCCAGCCCGGGTGACAACAGAGCAAGACTAACTAAAATGAAAAAAGCCATCACTATTTTAGATTCTCTCAAAATCTAACCAGATTTAGCAAATAAAATGCAGGAATGCCCACTTAAATGTGAATTTCAGATTAACAACAGACAATTTTGTTATATCCCAAAGATTGCCTGGGACATACTTAGGTTAAAATTGTACTTTGTTTATCTGAAATTCAAATTTAATTAGTCATCTTGGATTTTATCTAACGTTCCTATTCCTAAAAGACAATAGAATGGCAACTTATTTCACTTTATATTTACCTCAAGCAAACATCTATCTTTTTTACAAAACTCTTTTTTTCCAAACAGTCTGTGGCTTTTTCTTTAAATCAAGTTGCAGCAAACGGTCATCCAAATCCAGCCTGCTGCCTGTGTCTGTATGCGCTGCAAGCTAAGATTTTTTTTTTCACATTTTTAATGGTTGAAACAATCAAAAGAAAAATGCTATATTCTATGACACATTAAAATAATATGAAATTTGACTTTCTGTGCCAATAATTAAAATTTCATTGAATCATAACTAGGCTCATTTGTTACATATGAGCTATGGCTACTTGCACATTTACAACAGCAGAGTTGAACAGTTTCAGTAAAGACTGTGTGACCCACAAAGTCTAAAGTATTTACTCTCAGGCCTTTTACAGAAAAAGTTGGCCAACCCTCTTCTCAGACAATTTCTCATTCATGATGAGTAATAGACAAGTTGCGATGGCAAAGTGCCCAAGTGTATTTCCAATGCGGTCAATGGGGCCTATTGTTCTCCCACCCTCATCCCGGCCCCCGGCTGCAAAACTGGCTTCTTCCATCACATTTTGGCCCAGCTGTCAACAGAGTTGACAACCTCCCTTACAAAGTTTGAACCTAGAACCTCAAATACATTTGCTTGAGGGAATACAATTTAAAAAACTGCCAACGTGTTTGTTTAGAAGAAACAGGTATGGCCGGTGTGGTGGCTTATGCCTATAATCCCAGCACTTTGGGAGGCTGAGGCGGGAGGATTGCTTGAGGCCAGGAATTTAAGACAAGCCTGGGCAACATAGTGAGATCCTATCTCTAAAAAAAAATGTTTAATAAAAACATTAGCCAGGCATGGTGTTGTATACCTGTAGTCCCAGCTACTCAGGGTGCTAAGGGGAGCCCAAGAGTTCGAGGCTGCAGTGAGCTGTGATTATGCCATTGCACTCCAACCTGGGTAACAGAAGAACCTGCGTCAAAACAAAACAAAACAAAAGTCACTGACAAAGCTTTTCATCTGCAAATGGGGACAATGTAAAAGAAAAAAAGAAAAGGCAGATACACTGAGCAACTAAAACAAGGTCCATCTTAATGAACTGCCCTCCACCAGCCAGAGCCCTTCCTTCCAGATCCTTCTTGCCTTGCCAACCAGAGCCCCTGACTAGCAAAACTGTTTGATTCTTCTTTATTGTTTTCAGAGACATGGGCCCTCAAATACATTGTACCACTTGGTCAGGGATGTCAAAAAGGTAAGAATCCTCTCGACTGCAGGTCGGAGGCCCTGTCTTGACTGCTTCCTGTGATTAGAGAGTGCCTCTGTTTTGCATGAGCTGCCAGAGTATTCCTGTCCCTATCAGGTGCCCCTCATTTCGGAACAGTGTGTGTGTGCCTTTTAACTCTGAAGCTTCTGTTCATGATGCAGCTGTGGTGTTATCACCAATCGCTGTGCTTTTAGATGCTGTCGTTGGACATAATGCTTTTGGGTAGTGGAACTCTCAGCTTTTCCCTTGCCAAGTGGATTTATGCCATTACCTGTATTTTTCCATATGCCCCTCACTGTTTGGGGAGCTGGTTTCCATGCTGCCTGACTGACCACAAGAGTAAATTTTCGTTCACCAGCTCCTGATACAATGTCACATCTACTGCTACATAGAGTATAGTCAGTAAGCATAGCTCCAAATTTTCTAAAAACAGGGACTAAAACATAAATATGCATTCCATTCTTCTAACATTCTATTTTTTCCAGAATACTTTTTCACTCTTGTCATCTCATTGGATGGGAAAAAAGTGTTGGTAGGTATGGATCAGGTAGAATTATTTTCATTTTACAGATGAGGAAGCCGAACTACAAGGAGATGAGAGCTATATTGGTGGTTAGTGAAGAGCTAGGTTGAAAGCTCAGTTTCTTTTATTCATAATGATAAAATAATAATAATAGTCATGAGCTAGTGATGACTAGGTATACAGCATTGCTGCATACTTTCAGTGCATCTTAACTCATTTAATCTTCACAACAATTCTATGAAATAGAATTATTATTTTATTATTACAGGCTAGGCACAGTGACTCATGCCTGTAATCCCAGCACTTTGGGGGGCCAAGGTGGGTGGATCACCTGAGGTCAGGAGTTCAAGGCCAGCCTGGTCTGGTCAACATGGTGAAACCCTGTCTCTACTAAAAATACAAAAATTAGCCGGGTGTGGTGGTATGCACCTGTAATCTCAGCTACTTGGGAGACTGAGGCAGGAGAATCACTTGAACCCGGGAGGTAGAGGTTGCAGTGAGCCGAGATCGCGCACTGCACTCCAGCCTGAGCAACAGAGTGAGATTCCATCTTTAAAAAAATTACTATTTTATTATTATAATGTAGTTTTATTCCCATTTAAAGACAAGAAGAATGAGGCATAGGGAGATTCTGTTTAATCTTAGCCAAGTGCTTGTTCTTTTGCCCCATATTATCTCCTTCAGAGGTAGCTTGAGTTCTGAACCCTTAAACCCATCCCAGAAAGTGATGTTTTAATTCCAAAAAGTAAAACAGAAGATGGCACTGCCCCTGCCCCATACAGATGTGCCCATACACACATGCACACATATGCCCACTATCACCACTTAGTAACAATTGTTCACGAAAGTCCACAGGACATATTCAGAGAAAGCTACAAAGTGAAGTCAAAAATACAGTATGATTCCTTCATCTCACAGGAAGTGATTGGCTAGAATTGCCCTTAGGCATCGTGTAACTACTTTTTTATTTTTCCTTTGAAAGGCCAAGCAAAGGCCGTGGGCTACTTATAATGTACCTATTCACCTGCTGGACCTTTGCTAAGAATGAGTAAAGGATATAAAAATAACACACAAAAAATCAAAATCTCCATCCTTTGGCCCTTGCAAACTTTCCTCCCATCTCATGAAGGACTTTTCATCTGCTTGAGTGGGTGAAGCCTGTAGTTCTTTCAAAACAAGGGGAGAAGACACTATGCAATCTGTACTTCCAACTCAACAACCACTTTCCTGAGATTGTATCTTTCACTGGTCTACCCATTCCATGCCATCGTAGTAGATCTGCCTTCAACAAACCCATTTCTCTTTTCTTTGAACCTTCCAATTTTGTCTAATTCATCCTGGCTTAAGATTGCCTGAAAACTAAACTCAGAAGATTAGAAGTAGACACATTTGATGTGTCTTCTTCAGCGAGATAGTTGTTGCTCATGTTCAATCAAATGTTTTGAGTTTTTCTAAAGTAATGACTTGGGGTATTCTCTCCTTCCTTAAGTTAATCTCTGTCCCTGAAGGAATTGTGAGGTTTTCTAAGGAGACAGCTATGCCTTTATCCCTCAATCCCAGTCATCACCAACCCAAACCTTTCAAAATAGTCACTCATCCAATTCAACGATCCAGCCTCCCAGCGATAATGTCTTGTCTAATTTTCAAAGGGATTTTTGCAGTTAGATTTCACTGAGTGTAAATGATTAAAATCCCTCTTATTACTTTCTTTTCCCCATAGGACTCTGCTTTGCAAGATTGTTTTCTCTTTTCTGAAATCCCTTGAGCTGCCTTTTGCATTTGCTCACGTCACTTGTATTATTAGAAGGCATGTAAAGTATCTCTAAGATAGGGGGTTTTTGTAGCTTCTCAGCTAAAGATGTACCTCAAAAATAATATACACTAACAAGAAAGAACAGGATGGTAAGAATTTGGGAGGAAGAAGGATTAAAAGCAACTATTTTTTTTTTCCTTTTAAGTATGATCCAAATATTAGAGCAAGAAAATCATTATATAAGCATGCATTTACCATTTACTTACAAATTTAGTAACTGGAAAAAATGGTAACAAATGACCAAGAATAGTACTGAACTGGCCTAGAAATAATTTATCCTTTTACCTGGAAAAAGAGACTGCCAATAAGACAGAGAGAAACAGAAAGCCAATGTTTAATTTCTTCCCTTGGGAAAAAGTAGAAGCAGGAAATGCAGAATTCATTATTTCCAGGACCACGGTAAGTATCCGACGATGGGAGAGCAAGAAAGATGAACAATGGTAGTCACAGGAGTCTCAGTGCCTACATTTTATGTTATATGGATTAAGGGAGCTGAAAATGAAGATTTTTGTTTGTTTGGTGTTTGGGGAAGAAGTGAATAAGGGAGAAATTAACATTGGTGTACAACTTTCTCAGGTGACTTTCAGCAATTTTCAGATGGTTTCAGGTGACTTTCAGGTGGTTTCAAGTGACTTCCAGCAATTTAGGCCAATGAGATAATCAAAGGCTGCGAAACTAGAGTTAAAATGCTAAGAAAATCTTGGGAACTTAAAGCAATTTTCAAAATTAAGGAACATAATAATAAGTAACGTGTGCTTTCTTCTTTACAATTATGGGGGCAAATATATGTGTGCATATATGTTTAATCTGGACCAAAATTAATAAGTTATTAAGTCTGGTACAAAACGCTATTCATGAATTAGGAACATAGTCCTAGACCTTAAGCATAGTGTTTGATAATACATCCGTAAAAGTGTATGTAAATAACTCTTAAGAACCAAAGGAATGCATTGAGGAATTGTCAGACCATCATAAGTCAATCAGCATGACATCTCCAGTTCACCTCTTCTTTGAGACCAACAGAGCTAAATGTGGGGAATTGCTCCCAAGCTTGTTTTGAAATCTCAAATTATTTATATCAAGGGAACAATCTAGGAGCAATGAGGTAAAAAGAGTGGCTCTTCAGCATTAATCAGAAATTTAAATTGTTTTAAACCAACCCAGTTCCCTGAACTATTTTCATGCATAAATCCATTGAATGTACCAATGCTCTCATATTAAACCAGAGTGGCCCAAGTCTGTCTGCTTTTCTGTGGAATATAACCTGCCATTTTAGTAGCTGTCTGCTCAATTTGTGCCTCTGTATGTTTTAAAGTAGTTTTTTCCTTTCTTAAATGTGCTAATACTTCAAATTACCTATACTATCATTCCCCACTAAAGGAGGATGCTATTTGAGTATTATGTAGAACTGGTGATGAAATTATGATAATTTAAAGTTCATTTACATGGGAATTAAGACCCAGAGCTTTTCAGAATGCAAAAGAAAAAAAAAGCATTTCAGACACACTTTGGGTAAGGAAAGGGCATTTGCATAATCCCATCTGCTAAATGCATGGAAATTTGCAAAAGCATTATTATATTTCAGAGGATTGGTTGCCCGATATATTGCCATGTTATGGGACTGCACACTGGGGTGATGTCCTCTTTTCCCCTGAGCTTTCACCAGCTGAAGTCCCTACTGGGTGATTACTCACACCAACTGCAGTCCACTTTTCTTTATTGTACAAGCTGTCCCAGGGGAGTCTTTTCTTCACACTCCCTTGGTAAACGTGACAACCAGCAATCATTTCATACCTTATGTATATCAGAAGGAACCAATCTTGTTTTGAAGGCTTGTTATGAGTTTCAAAGGAAAAAAGTTTTCCTAAACAGTTGAGATCTGATAGTGATATCATGAGCTGACATCTGAAAAACCCCAATCCTTTTGAAGAGCAGATCTAATTAGTGAATTTAAACTAGCATTTTAAGGAAAAGGTTTCCTTATGCATGGCATGAAGTAAACCTTAGCTTCAGGTTAGTAGTTCATAGCATGAAAAAAGAAGACAACATTTTCAAGTTGTCAAATTGTACCTACCCATAGAACTCAAGCCTGTCTAGCAAATTATTTGAATCACGTGACCTCCCATTGTTAAGGCATGAAATGGGAAATAATAGTTCAGGCTTTACCAATTACCAAAGTCATTACCGAAGGGGGTGGGGGAAGTGTTAGAACAGAAACAGCAGGCAGAATGACTGTTCCTCCAGTATCCCTTTTGACTTCTAATTTGAAAAGGACCCAAGCAAAGGAAGACTCCTCCAAAAGGTGTTTGTGCTTTACCTGTTGGCATGTGAGGTGCTGCTCACCTTCTCTGCTTTTTCCAGAGGAGCTGGATGCACTGAGCACCACCCCATCCCCATCTATCCTTTTACCATCCCTTGTCTCCAAGCCTCTGGTTCCACTAACCAAACTCTAGGGGATCATTGGAAGCTACATCAACCTTGGAAGCTCTGAACAGGGTCTTTGACCAGTGGGCCAAAAGGAGTAAGAGCAGCCTGCCAGGTAGTGGTCATATAGTTGGATTTTTAGAAATAGTCAGGATCTTAGAAGTTACTGTGTCCAAGCCACCTATTTTCACAACATAAACTGAGGTACAGAGAGAGGAAGTGATCTGGCCAGGGTCACATGGGGTCAGGGCCATGGCCCAACCCAAGGCTGTTTCTTCTATGGGGTCATGTTGCTGGCTGCTCTCTGAATGAGTATCCATAAAGTCCCCTCTGCCTGGCAATACCCATCCTAGGAGAAGCAATGCAAATGCATAATCTGTGACATCCACAGGTCCCAGTGATCAAGGCCATTGGCCCAGCATTGTATCATGCACTTAGGCTGCCATCCCCCTCAGAGTCCACGCAGGACACCTATCCCAAGAGGCCTAAATTGTACTCAATTTTATTCATGTTATAAAATCGATTTCTTCTTTCCCAAGAAGGTTTCCACTCTTCCTAGTAAGAAAGGAAAAGTTATTCCCTAACTTCTTTGCTCCCTAAAATCTCTGTGAAGAAACATGTGATCCAGCCTTGCAGGCTGAATTCAAACACATTACTTGTTAAATTTTCACTCCTCCAAATACCACTTCCAGGAGAGCATCCGACTCACTCCTTAGCCCCCAATCCTTCACCCACTCTGGGTTTGTTTATATGGCCTTATGGTATGTATAAAACAGAAGATGGTAAGGTGCACTTTGGGAGGCTGAGATGGGCGGATCACCTAAGGTCAGGAGTTCGAGACCACCCTGACCAACATGGAGAAACTCCGTCTCTCCTAAAAACACAAAAAAGCTCGCCGGGCATGATGGCACATGCCTGTAATCTCAGCTACTCTGGAGGCTGAGGCAGGAGAATCGCTTGAACCTGGGAGGCAGAGGTTGCAGTGAGTCGAGATGGTGCCACTGCACTCCAGCCTGGGTGACAAGAGCAAAACTCCGTCTCAAAAGAAAAAAAGAAAAAAGAAAAAAAACGGAAGAGGCAGGAAAATGCTGGGGAGGGAGGAATTCTCACTGGCTTCGGTTAGGTGAATATTGCCCCCTTGTGGTCAAACAGAATACAGGAACCTCAGTGGTCGCGGAATCATTTATTCTCCTTCAGGGGTGACCAAACATAAATCATTCTGAAAGAATCAAGCTTTATATGAGACGATCCCAGCATCTTCTTGCCGATATATACCCCTAAAAGTCCTTTATGGATATAGCCATTTTCTAAAAATGTTCTATTTGCCCCTTAAATGTTTATTGATTTTGAATTTTACTATAATCACTTTCCTGACAACTCCCAAAGATACCTTGAAAGCATAAATATTCCCTTTCAGTATTGGTCTTCAAGCAATATTGGTGTCTTGTTTTTAGAATTCTAACTGATGCTTACACCTATGTTTCTCAAAGCAAAATACATAGGTGTTAGGCTTGGTATTACTTTTATTTTATTTTATTTTATTTTATTTTAAAGACAGAGTCTTGCTCTGTCACCCAGACTGGAGTGCAGTGGTGCAATCTCGGCTCACTTCAACATCCACCTCTCAGGTTCAAGCAATTCTCCTGCCTCAGCCTCCCAAGTAGCTGAGACTACAGGTGCACGCTGCCATGCCTGGCTAATTTTTTGTATTTTAGTAGAGACAGGGTTTCACCATGTTGCCCAGACTGGTCTCAAACTCCTGAGCTCAGGCGATCCACCCACCTCAGCCTCCCAGAGTGCTAGGATTACAGGCGTGAGCCCACATTTAAAATTTTTTAAATTCCTACAAGATTAAAACTAGGCGCAAATTTATAGAGCTGCTCTGATTGCCTTTTTATAGCATCACAATAAGTCCTTTGATGATTTTCCTGAAACCTGGTCTTTGAACATTGCAGACCATAAAGGCCGTGGAGTTCAAGCCTCTTTCACTGGAAAGAAATCTGAGAGCCTAAGGGAAAGTGTCTGCTGGCCAAAGGACAGAGAGAAGCCCAGGGCAGCTGACTGGAAGCTGCTGTGCTTCCTCCTCACCCTGCCAAGGAAAAGACACGATGGGTGGGCATCCTCGGGCAGTCGTCCCCATAGGAGCCCCATCGCTATGAATGAGGCTCACCCAGGCTGGTCCAGTCTTTGAGACTCTTCTACTCTTTAAATAACAGCCTCGCCTAACAGTACAGGAGAGCCAGAGGATACAGAAACTGTGGCCTTGTTAGTCTGCCCCAACATAATAGAGAAAAGTGGTTGCATTAGTACTATGTTTAAACTCAGTTTAATTTTATGGGAAGGCTAATACATGAAAAGTTACTATCTTAAAACTTTCTCTGAGCTCCCTTTTTAATATTTTTTTGCCATGCTTTGCATAAAGAAGGCAGACAATTGGTCTTTCTTAGCCTGAGGATAGCTTAGCTTGCTGATTCAGTTAGATGGATAAAGATAATCTTCAAACAAAGGAGATTCTGAAATTCTGAGGAGGGTAGAGGCCATTTTTGTGACGGGACTATTCAGCTCATCAAATGGATGCCAGATTAGGCTATGGAGGGCCAACGTCAAGGACGAAAGGGGTCTGTGTCTCAAAATGTTCTCCCTCATATATGATGCCCTTTACACAGCCCCATTTTGCCTGGCTGGCTCCAGTTAGATGCCCAAGCCTGCCATGTACCTCAAGCCAAGGGAGAGGTAGAACCCAGTGGCCTGGGGTGGGAGCTAATTCTGGGGACAGCAAGGAAGTCTAAAAAGCAGCAATGGGCCGGGCACAGTGGCTCACGCCTGTAATCCCAGCACTTTGGGAGGCCGAGGTGGGAGGATCACCTGAGGTCAGGGGTTTGAGACCAGCCTGGCCAACATGGCAAAACCCTGTGTCTACTAAAAATACAAAAATCAGCTGGGCATGGTGGCATACACCTGTAGTCCCAGCTACTCAGGAGGCTGAGGCAGGAGAATCACTTGAACCCAGGAGGCAGAGGTTGCAGTGAGCCCAGATCACGCCATTGCACTCCAGCCTGGGCAACAAGAGTGAAACTCTTTTTTTTTTAAAAAAAAAAAAAAAAAAAAAGCAGCAATGGAGTCTTACATGCTTGAGGCTGGTGCTTCAATTACTATCCCATTGTTCTCACCCCATTGAGGATAGCCACTGAATTCCAGATACAGCATTACCTGTATTTCAAAGCAAATTTCCATAGTGAACTAGGGCTATTCCAACCAGGGATGACTAACAGATTGTGGCTAGTTGGTTTTGTTACTGAGAACATAACACTAAAAAACCCAAACCCAGACTTGATCCCAACCACATCAATTAATTTCACTGTTTTACTGGTTTATACTTTCAACAAAAACACTCTGAATGCCCACCATATGCCAGGCATATTATAAGCGGTTCTGAGGATATAAAGATAAATCAAACAAGAAAAATATAGAGCTATAGGTTTAATGATAGGATGCAGAGGGATACCTCTAATCCTGAATCCCAAAACCTTCAAATGAATACAGTTGCCCATAGAAAACTTGAGTAAGGACAACTGAAAACCTACCCTCAGGTTAGCAAAAAAATTTTAATTAATTTCTGACTGAAAGTAATTAGCTTTTGACACTATGAATTTCCCAGTTCTGCTGCCTAATCTACCACTACCACCAGACCCTTACTGAGTAGACAAGCAGTTTGACAAACTTGGGTGTGCATCAGAATCACCTGAGGAGCTAGGAAAGGACATAGAGGCCCCGATACATTGAAGTAAGTGAGACAAAGTCCAGGTGTTTGCAATGTCACCACGTTCCCCAGGGTATTCTGATGCCACCAAAGTTGGAAAACGACCACTATACATAATGAACGTCTTCTGTGGAGTGGCAGAAATCTCACACAGCATCCTGGGTGGGTCCTTCCTTAAGGACAAAAGTGGATGGAGCCCCTCGTGTCTGTCCAAAATAGATCTAAGGGCATGAGGCTTCCCGCGTGGTGTCACACCCAGCCATTTATGGTATAGAGCACTCTCCTGCAAGAAGGAGCTACAGCAGGCAGCGAGAGTGGATTGGAATTCGCTGTGCACTCAGACTTTCTCACAAATGGAACTAACGCTCCCTTGGCCTAACAGCAAAACTTTTCTTTAGAACCTAAACTTTAGAAGTCGAAAGCAGTATTGAGTAAATAATAAGAAAATCTTTATTATTTTTGCATCTAGTGATGGCAAACAGCTCAAAAAGACACCATAACTCTAGATCTTTAAGAAATGTTACTCTCTTTAAAAGAAAAAATGAAAAAAATCTCCTTAATTCTAGAAAAATAAATACTCCATTGCTAAAATGTCTTCTCCAATTTCTCTCCCTCTTCTCTTTAAATGCAAGGGATGTTCCTATACAACCTCATCCTGACACCCAAAATCCCCTCCCTAAATGTTGCTCTTCTTTTATGAAAAAAGCATCAGTTTTTTTTTAAATTATGGATAGAGGTTTTGTATTAAAGGAGACCTGAGTCCTAAAATCCCAGCTGATGGAGGCCCTGGTAATGACACTCATCTTCTGAGAGGAGTCTTCCTTTAGTGGGTGGTAAAAACCGAATGATATCAAGAGAGTGGTGACAGGCCTGGGTCAGAGGCAGAAAGAGGGGCTTGGGGAGCATTTGGGGAAACCTAGTTCCTAGTGCCTGGGAGTGATAGCATTTGCCGTGTCTAGCCTTGTGTTTCTTCTACACTGGTGTTTTTTTCTCCCCAGCTGAAGACTTGAATAAATATTTTGATTTTCTATTATTGCCGACGATTACTGCATCTTCTTATTTAACTTATGTCTTCTTTCCAAGCGAGAGTATCCAGGTTTCGGTTGGATCTATTTTAAGGTGAATTAATTAACCAGCATAATAATACATTCATATGTTTCTTTTTTCAATATTTTTTTTTACTCTAGTTACAGAATACATGAACTAGAATCCCTAGTAAACCACGTTGTCTTTTGGATTTGTCTGTTTGTTTGTTTCATTCTACCCTGATAGGGGAACCTGCCCCCAGACTACAGAATCAGCCTGATTGACATCGGCCTGGTGATCGAGTACCTGATGGGTGGGGCTTATCGCTGCAACTACACGCGCAAGCGCTTCCGGACTCTCTACCACAACCTCTTCGGCCCCAAGAGGGTGAGGCTGGCTGCAAATTCAGGGCCCCTCCTGGAAGGACTAGGGTGTATGGGATTTGGGTTGTGGCTTATTTGTCTCCAAGGGGAATTAAAATCAAAAACTTGTACTGAGAGTGAGCCTATACAATCAAAGAATAGTAATGAAATTCAAATTAATCTTATCATTGAGATTATTAAACTCAGCAGTTTTCCAGGTTTTGGGTCTTTATACCTTTAAAAATTGTTGAGAACCTCAAAGAGCTTTTATCTATGGGAATTCTACCCATCGGTGTTTATTTACCATGTTAGAAATTTAAATGGAGACTCTAAAAATATTTAATTCATTTTAAGTTAAACATAGGAATCCCCATTATATGTTAACATAAAGAACATGTTTATAAAAAATATATTTTCAAAAACAAAGAACAAATTCATAATAGGAACATTTTTTATCTTTTGCAAATTTCTGTAATGTCCAGCTTAATAGAAGAGAGCTAGATATCTACTTGTGGAGTCAGTCTATTGTAGGATGTTCCGGTTAAAGTATATAAAGAAAATCTGACCCCACGAAAATACATGACAAACATAGCAAATATATCAAAGGAAGGAGTATTTTAATCCTCTTTACATATAATTGTAGATATCCTTTTTTTGATACTACACCAAAATTTAGTAAGTAACCATTTCTTAAAAATCAGTTGCAAGGTGAAACCTAAAACCATATAAGTGAACTTTTCAAATTCTGTTACATTAAAATCCACTAGTTGAGCCAGCCATGGTCCCAGCTACTAAGGAGGCTGAGGCAGGAGACTTGCTTGAGCCCAGGAGTTCGAGGCTGTAGTATACTATTATAATGCCTGTGAGTAGCCCCTGCCCTGCAACCTGGACAATGTAGTGAGACTCTGACTCTAAAACAATAAAATACAATAATAGCAAAGTAAAATCCAGTGGTCTATCTTATACTTTGATGGATCTTGTAACATCATAGATTGGTCATGGAAAATTATTGGTTTGTGAAGGTATGCAGCTCTTCCAAATACTGACACATTTTATTATACAGTTTCATTAGTATCACCTCTCTCTCATGGGAAATGTCTTTCAGTCCTGAAAAGCTGTCAAAGTCATGGTGGGGGTGCGGGGAGTAGATATAAGTTTTCTAAAATCCCAATTTTTTTCTTAAAAGTTTGAATTTTGTCATTGGCAACAAATACTATCTATTGTTTTCCTTGAAATAACAGCCTCACTTTGGTCATTCCAAACACATGTGCCAAAGGTCCAAGTCTACACAACCTTAGTCCATCTGCCAATCAGTCCTTCAAGTAAAAATTATATTCCATGAAAAAAACAAGTGGCTATAATACAATCCAAACAATCACATAAGTGCATTTCCTCAGGACAACCCATAATAGTTCAGTATACAGCAGAACTATTTTAGGAGTATACTTCCCATTTCATCCCACAGAACAGTAAAAAGACGGTTAATCAAGGGTAAGGATTTAATAAAGTTAATTGTTTTTTAGTCCTCAACAAGGTCATTCTTAAGTAAAATGGTTGCATTTGCTTTCTGCAAGTGCATAATACTGGAGTCTAATGACATCTGGTAAAGGTGGGTACCACTGCCTTTATTCTTGCTAAGGCACCCAACAGCTTTACTCACCATTGCTTTTGTACCATCAGTACAAATGTCAAGATGGTGCCAAACCCAATTACATCCTAGTACTATTATGAAAAGAGCTTTGACTACACACACCCTCTCAAAATGTTTCAGGGACCCTCATGACCCATGGACCACGTTCTGAGAATTGCTGCTCTAGCTGGTAGTGGGCATAATTTTTTTTTTTTTTTTTTTTTTTTTTTTTGAGATGCAGTCTCACCCTGTTGCCCAGACTGGAGTGCAGTGGTGTAATCTCAGCTCACTACAACCTCCACCTCCCAGATTCAAGCGATTCTCCTACCTCAGCCTCCCGAGTAGCCAGGATTACAGGCACGTGCCCCTACACTCAGCTAATTTTTGTATTTTTTAGTAGAGATGGGGTTTCGCCATGTTGGCCAGGCTGGTCTTGAACTCCTGACCTCAGGTGATCTGCCTGCTGCCTTGGCCTCCCAAACTGCTGGGATGACAAGTGTGAGCCACTGTGCTGAGTCATGATTTTTATATTTAAAAAAGTTTTTTCTGATTCTGAAAGCATTTTGTGGAACTAGTAAAGAACTTTGAAAACACCTAAAATTTAACAAAAGGGATTTGTTTGAAAATGAAAAAATATATATAACAGAATTTTTTAAAAAACCCAATAAGGATAAATAAGAAAAAAATGAAATAGATATTAGCCTAGTAGTCATTTTAGAAGCTGAAAGAGAGAGAAAAATAGAGAGAGAGAGAGAGAGAGAGATTCGGTTTGAGCTGTTCTAACGTGAATAGTCAAATACAATTTGGAGGAACTGTAAGTGCTGTACCCTTACCATTTACTCAAATAACTTTCAAGATGGTGCCCAACCATTCTGAAATATTTAAAAGCTTAAAATTGGTCTTTCTGGCCCCTGAGATATAATTTTGTATTACCTCCTGTTAAATATAGATCAGGGTCTGTGTCCTTGTGAGTTGCCTTTTCTCTCCGACTCAGCCTGTGCCTGTTTTGCACATTCCCAGCATGGCCAATGATGCTTCCTGTGTGCTGACACTTTCCATGCTATTGAGCACCTTTGCCACCATCAGCACAGGCCCTCTGGCCCCACTCGCTCTTGCCCTGATGTGCAGCAGCACAGGGAAATGGCCAGCATAAAGCATCTAAACATATTAATATATTTCTGAATAATATCCCAAGTCTCCAGATAATAGAAGCTTTTCAGAGGTTTGAGAAATACATGATTCGATCTGCTTGATTGAAGGTTTCCTTGTTCATTTGTCTTGATCTGTTCAGACTGCTACGACAAAATACCATCAGCTGGATGTCTTGTAACAACAGAAATTCATTTCTCACAGTTCTGGAGGGTAGGAAGTCCACGATCTAGGGACCAACAGGTTTACTGTCTGGTGAGAACCTGCTTCCTCTTTCATAGTGACACCTTCTCACTGTGTCCTCATCCAGTAGAAGGGTGAATGAGCTGCATTGAGCCTCTTTTATAAGGGTACTAATCCCATTCCTGAGGGCTCTTCTCTCTTGATCTAATCATCTCCCAGAAAGTGTCCCCCCTAATAACATCACCTTTGGAATTAGAATATCAACATATGAATTTGGGGGGCGAAAACATTCAGACCAAAGCACTCGTTCAAATACTAGATGTTGTGAAGGTGTCAGCCAAGCAAGATGCTTATAGAAGGTGAAAGAAATCTTGGTTCACAAAAGTCATTATCAACCCGCAGGCTCTATCCTCAGGCAATCTCATTATGCCTGGCCAGTTTCCTCATTTTCTGTAGATTCATTAAAATCACCAAATCCAAAATTCTCTTGGAATTTCTATAAATCAGTTCTTCTTGTGGCATTTTATTTAGCAAAATAAAATTAACGCTATATGGTACAACAGTGTTCTTATATTACCTGTTTAAAATATAATAGGACTCTTGGAGGCTGGGTGTGGAGGCTCATGCCTATAATCCCAGTACTTTGGGAGGCTGAGGTGGGAGGATCACTTGAGCCCAAGAGTTTGAGACCAGCCTGGCAACATAGTGAGACCCCGTCTCTACAAAACGTTTTTAAAAGTTAGCCAAGCATGGTAACATGCACCTCTACTCTCAGCTACTTGGGGCACTGAAGTAGGAGAATCACTTGAGCCCAGGAGGTTGAGGCTGCAGTGAGCCATGATTGTGCCTCTGCACTCCAACCCAGGTAACAAAGTGAGACCTTGTCTCAATAAAAACAAAACCAAAAAGATACAATAGGACTCTTCTTATCTTTATGAAAGAAAGATCTAACTGATCTAACTTTGTTCACAACATTTTTTTTAACAGCCCAAAGCCTTGAAACTGCTGGGAATGGAGGTAAGTGTTTGTCCAAATTATTAGTGTCAATGATTTATTCTCTTTGTTACCCATTATATATATGCTATATATATAGTATATATATATAATAATATATAGTGTATATATAATAGATACACTATATGTAATATATATACTATAAATATATAGTATATATAATGTGTAATACTATATATACTACATACTATAGTATGTATACATTATATATGTATAATTATATATATATATAATGTGTCATAAGGGTTCCTCACAGCACCTTTGAAAATTCCACCATGAGGTTGTATCTGCAATGCAAACAAACAAACAAAAATCCTATTTGAAATACTAACCTGAAACCAAGGAAGCATATAAATTCTAGTAATCAAAATCTATTGGAGTGTTTACAAATGGTGACAGGTCCAAAGGCCAGAATTGCATCTAATAAGTATTCAGAAACTTGAGATAAATCATCCATTTGCCATCTTTTGTTCATGTGGTTACAGTCGTGTATGCAAATAAAAATCTAGGCTGTCCTTATCCTTTCAGCAAAAAGGGTAGTGCTCTCCATAATTAGGTACAAACATTACCTTTTGAATAAAGGTAATGTTTCACACAGAAGTGAAGAGAAAGAAAATGGCCCATTAAAAAATAATTTTTTAAATCAGAGTGTAACACTGACATGTTCCCCCAGCACTGTGCTTATGCATTTATCATCACTTGTTTTACAGTTGGGCATGGATGAGCTTGTGAGTTCTTTTAGGACGGAAGCTGGCCTAGTTCATGTCAGTACTGATCCCAGAGCTAGCTGGGAGAAGATATACAATTGCTACTTGCTGAAGTGCACCAATTCATTTCTAACTCAGCCTGTGTGATTTCCCTATAATTACAGGATGATATTCCCTTGAGGCGAGGAAGAAAGACAACCAAGAAACGTGAAGAAGAGGTAGACATTGACTTGGATGATCCTGAGATCAACCACTTCCCCTTCCCTTTCCACGAGCTCATGGTGTGGGCTGTCCTCATGAAGCGGCAGAAGATGGCCCTGTTCTTCTGGCAGCATGGTGAGGAGGCCATGGCCAAGGCCCTGGTGGCCTGTAAGCTCTGCAAAGCCATGGCTCATGAGGCCTCTGAGAACGACATGGTTGATGACATTTCCCAGGAGCTGAATCACAATTCCAGGTGGGTCCGCCCAGCAAAGGGCTGGTTGGGGGAGAGGAGGAAAGGTGGGCTCCCAGTGCTGGAAGGTCTGAGCTACTCAGAACTTTTAAGGGAAGTCAGTATCACCCCAGTGATGCACACACAAGATGGACACAAACAATTCCCCTTTATTGTGCACAGTGCCACGGACAGTGTGGTACATACAGAAGCATGGAACATTTTATTTCATCCTCTCAACTACCCCATGAGGTAGGTCCCATAGTTATGCACTTCTTTCAGCTAGGAAAAATGGGGCTCAGAGAATTTAAGATCACACATTTGTGGTGGCAAGGCTGGAATGTGAACTGAAGTTTGACACATTTAACAGGACATACTGCCTGGTGTAGTGGCTCATGCCTGTAATCCCAGCACTTTGGGAGGTTGAGATGTGTGGATCATTTGAGCCCAGAAGTTTGAGACCAGCCTGGGCAACATAGCAAGACCCCATCTCTAAAAAAAAATTAAAAATTAGCTGGGTGTGGTGGTGCATGCCTGTAGTCCTAGCTACTCAGGAGGCTAAGGTGCGAGGATCTCTTGAGCCCAGGTGGTCAAGACTGCAGTGAGCCTTGATCATTCCACTGCACTCCAGCCTGGGAAACAGAGAGAGACTCTGTCTCAAAAAAAAAAAAAAAAAAAAAAGACATAATGTACTCTATTGATTGATTACTCCACCCCCTACACTCATATGACTGAATCTGAGGGCCTGAGTACAGAGATCATATATTGTTTGACTTACACCCCCAGTTCTATACATGGTATCTGGCACATAGTAGATGCTTAGCGGATGTTGGCTGGATGAATTTAGAAACAGACCAGACCCCATATGAAACAACTACATCACACAGTGACCACATTTTCTGGTTGGCCAGCAGGTCCACTTTTATCTTATAAGTCTCCAAGCTGACCTGAAGGACTGTCCACCCATTCTGTCTTTCAGAGACTTCGGCCAGCTGGCTGTGGAGCTCTTGGACCAGTCCTACAAGCAGGACGAACAGCTGGCCATGAAACTGCTGACGTATGAGCTGAAGAACTGGAGCAACGCCACGTGCCTGCAGCTTGCAGTGGCTGCCAAACACCGCGACTTCATCGCGCACACGTGCAGCCAGATGCTGCTCACCGACATGTGGATGGGCCGGCTCCGCATGCGCAAGAACTCAGGCCTCAAGGTCAGCGCGCCCAACAAGGTCCTCCTGGCTATGAGGACCAGCGGGTGGGGTAGAGTTTTCCCAGCCAAAATCTGCCGTGGGATTGGGCATCCTCTTATCTCAGGCGGGTGGTTCTAAATCCTGACTGTGCCTCAGAATCCTGTAGAGTGTTGCTTGGTTTTGTTTTTTCCATATAGAGGCTGGGGCTTCCCCCTGGGTCCTGCTGCATCAGCATCTCTAGAGAGGGTGCCTGGACATTAATATTTTTCGTAGGATCCAAAGGGGATGGCCATGTACAGGTACTGCAGGGGCTGCCATTTGCATGAGCAAAGCCAGTTGCACCAGGAGTCCCCACCTAGGCCACCTGTCACTGCAGAGGATGCCTGAACCCCTGGCCCTCCTTGGCATCATGTCATAGAGACATTGGCTCTTACCAGATGTGCTTGAGAGGTCTTTTTAAACTAAAATAACACTGAGATAGATTTATTTGTAAAGCCATTGCTAGATAATCCTAATCTATTCTTAAGAAAAACAAGTCGCAGATCAGTGTGTATAATCTGAGGCCATTTTTAATGTGTCTATGTATAGTTATGTCTGTATAAACTATCCTATAAAAACCAGGCAGAACACATAGTAAATTGTCAGCAGCGGTTACCTCTGAGGTTGAGTGGACTATGAAAGGGATGTTACTGTTTTTAAGGGAAATAGGATGGTGTATAGCGTTTGCTTTTTAAATGTTCTTTTCAGTGTTTTTCAAGGAAAATATGAAACCGAAAAAGGAAAAGAAAGACAGAAAAAAATGGGAGATGGAAGATTGAAAGGATATGGGGAGTTTTTTGTTTGTTTTTATTTAAGGTATACAACATGATGGGTTTTGGGGTTTTTTTTTTTTGAGATTTTTGGAGGGGGTTGTTTTTTGTTTGTTTTTGAGACAAGGTCTTGCTCTGTCACCCAGGCTGGAGTACAGAGGTGTGATATTGGCTCACTGCAACCTCTAACTCCCACGTTCAAGCGATTCTCCTGCCTCAGCCTCCTGAGTAGCTGGGATTACAGGCACAAGCAACTATGCCTAGCTGATTTTTGTATTTGTAGTACAGATGGGGTTTCATCATGTTGGTCAGCCTGGTCTTGAACTCCTGACCTCAAGTGATCCACCCGCCTTGGCCTCCCAAAGTGCCGGGATTACAGGCATGAACCTCTGACACCCAGACACAACATGAGGTTTTGATATACATTGTGAAATGGTCACTCTAGTCAAGCAAATTAGCATATCCATCATCTTGCCTCATTACCCTTCCTTGTGTGTGTAAGAGCACCTAAAATCTACTCTCTTAGCAAATTTCCAGTATCCAGTACCATATTTCAGCTAGAGTCCTCGTGTTGGACATGACATCTGTATGGTACATACTCATCCTACATATCTACAACTTTGTACCCTTTGACCTGTATGGCCCCATTTCCCATTTCCTCCCCTCCCCAACCTCACCCCTGCCCCTGACACCCACCATTTTATGGGACCAACACCCCTTCTCCATACCACTCTTCCTGTGGGCTCTTGGCCTAGAGTCACAGAAAGGTTCTGTGACGTGGGTCATGGGCACTCCATAGCCACACTGCTAGTGACCGCCAAGCCCGGCCTCAGGAAGGGAGCCAAGCCGGCTCTCAGCTCCGAGGACAGGGTGTCGTGTCCCCTGAAGACTGCCAGCATGCCACCTGAGCCTTCCTAGGACAGCCAGGCACCCAGAATTCAGCGTCATGAATTCACAGCCATTTTCCGTGAACTACTCTGGTGTCCCTGTGGGCATTCAAGCAAGGACTGTCCCTGCCTCATTACTTGAGGATCATTTTTACTGACCCTTCAGAGGGGTCTTAGCCCCTCACCTTGGAGCAATGTCTTCAAGGAGGTTGATGTTTAGAAGTCTTGTGCCCCAGAATTGTTTTAGGATTGAGAGAAGAAGTGAGAGAGGACTTGGGGAATACAGTCGGACGTCAGTCTTATCATGCAGAAACACACTTGTTCATTCTGAAGAATGAGACCGCCCTCTCAGAAGAAAGGCTTCCGTATTTAGTGTCCTTGTGTAGATGTATGCGTGATGTTCATACATGAGAGAAATATAGTGCGGGCTTCTCCTGGGGCTTGTGTGTAAGGGGATTCTCTCAGTGCATACGGAGCCCACTGGGGTGTGTGTGTGTGTGTGGCTGTGTGTGTGTTTTCTGCTGTATCGTAGCAAATACCAGGAAGATGCCCTAAAATGAATTAAATGCTTTCCTACATGTATTCTCTCAAGGTCAACTTAGGACAGCATTCTTTTTTTACAGAGATAATCAGATAACACATAATCCACTCCACTTGACACATTAGCAAAAAAAAAAAAAAAAAAAATGCCAGTGGACAGATGTATGAATTGATTTCACAGTCAAAATCAAGGGCTGTCTAATGGCTAAATGTAAATCTGAATTCTTTCCCACTTTTGCCTTAAATAGAGTCTCTTTTTCCTCTGTTACCCACATGCAAAGTGGGTGTTAATTGGGTAAGACAAATTTGGGCAAAATGCTTTTTTCCTCCAAAAATGAGACTGAGCTGTGCAAAATATTTCCTAGATGGGACAAAATGATCCTCTTAGTATTAATATGTTAATCTGTTAGTTATTCAGATGTCCAGGTCTCCCACAGAGCATATAACTGTGTGTGCACATGTACACGCACACATGCACACAGTCTTATACCCCACACCTCAGGCTCTCTGATTCTAAACAACCACCCTAATCTTAATCCTTTAAATGTGATTATTATTATTATCATTATTATTACTTTAGGTAATTCTGGGAATTCTACTTCCTCCTTCAATTCTCAGCTTGGAGTTCAAGAACAAAGACGACATGCCCTATATGTCTCAGGCCCAGGAAATCCACCTCCAAGAGAAGGAGGCAGAAGAACCAGAGAAGCCCACGAAAGAAAAAGATGAAGAGGACATGGAGCTTACAGTAAGAAAACACTGCACAGTTATTCTCTGTGGGCAGAATTCCTAATCCACTTGTCCCACCAATATGCTCAAGATTCAGTAACTCCTTAGGTCAGACGTCTGTTCCCAGCCTTCCACCAAGTTTAACCATGGAGTGCTTTCATTTCAGTACTGCAACCAGGGTATTGGAAAAGTGTAAATAACATGACCGCAGGATCCACTCATATGTGAAATCTTGCAGCCAGCTAGTGGTGCAGGACAAACCAGTGAAATTCTAAAGCAAGACACCCTACGTTTTCCAAACAAGCGAAGCTTTTTGAACAACCAGATGATGTAACTGTCTCAGCTCACAAAGAGGGAAAGGGAATCCATGATTTGGGAGCAGCCGGCTTCACTGAGCTGGTACTGTTCTGCGGATCAGAAGCTAAGCCTGTATCTGTCTTCAGGGTCAGGCTCACAATTACAGCACTAATTGAATTTTGAGGTTTGTATGCAAAGCTTTTATTAGCTCTTCCTGGTATAATTATAGAGCATAGAGGCTTTGTTCTGCAGAGGGAAGGGGGCAGCTGGACATGGGACAGCTTCTTGCAACCCCCGCCTGAGCAGCGTGACTGCCACTGGCTCATATGCAGAGGCTAAAAATATCACATGCTGTTAAAGGGACAAACAAGGCTTCATAGCTTGGAAGTCATCAAGCAACAGCTCCATAAGGACTTTCTCAATTTGCCTTACCCTCCCTCACCACCCCCGCCGATGACCGTTGCTGTAGTGACCCAGAAGAAGCTATAAGGGGTGAAATCAAAAATTAGTTTTGCTCAGGTGACAAAAGGCCTTTGCACTATTATCCTAGTAGGAGAGCAGTACGAATTATTTCTCCTGCAGGTAAACAATATCTCCTTCCAGTAGGCTTTTCCTAAAGATCTATTTGCAGACACAATCCCTGACTTACTGAATGAAAGGCCAACTTTTGTTTCAGTTTGAGGATTTGTATAAAAATCTGTGGAGGAGTTGGCTCAGCTCTGTAACAGATGACTGTCTTCCCTAACAATCTCACCATAATTTTGTTCTCTGAATAGAATATAATAGCTTGATCATTAGAAGAAAACTGGCAATAGTAATACTGAATCTTTATTGAATATTTCAGCTGAACGTGTGCTCTGGAACCAGAATCCTGCCCTGTCACCTACTTGCTGTGTGACCTTGGGCACAATTTTATAACCTCAAACACAGGAACAATAATGTTGTCTAACTCACAAGCAGTTGTCTAGTGTAAAAAGTGTGCCTGTAAACTACTTACAGTGGAGACTGGCACACTATACACCAATATTGTTTTAACAGTGCTAAGTGCTTTATGCATACTTACTAATGGAATCCTCACAAAAGTCCCACAAGATAGGCACTATTATTGGCCCCATTTTATTTATTTATTTATTTATTTATTTATTTATTTATTTTTATTATTTATTTTTAGAGACAGGGTCTCACTCTGTCACCAGGCTGGAGCAAAATGGTGTGATTATAGCTCACTGTAACCTCAAATTTCTGGGCTCAAGGGATCCTCCCACCTCAGCCTCCCAAGCAGCTGGGAATGCAGGTGCACACCACAACACCTGGCCTTTTTTTTTTTTTTTTTTTTTAAGAGATTTCCCAGGCTGATCTTGAACTCCTGGTTTCAAGTAGTCCTCTAGTCTTGGTCTCCCATAGTGCTGGGATTACAGGCATGAGCCACCACGTCCAGCCCTAATTCCTATTTTACAAATGAGGAAACGGACACTCACTCATAGAGGTTAAATTGCTCAAGGATACCCAGCCAGTTCATGGCAAAGCTAAGATTAGAATCCAGGCATACAGGCGCCATCAACCACACTTTTAGACGCTAGGTTAAGGGCGAGAGAGAATGTCTCTCTGGTCTCAAGCGTGGCTGCTCAGCCTATTTGGTCCACCATGTAGAAGAAAGAATCCAAAAGTGATGAATGAGCCTCCAAAGTCAAGTGTGGCACAGTCCTGACATCAGTACACATCCTAGGAAGACATCCAGAAACTGAATCAGCATTCTCTCTGGTTGGGTCTCAAGGAAGAAAGCAAAGGGAGGTAGCTTCCCCTGCTCAGCCTAGAGCTTTGAGAACCTGATCCTTCAAGAAGCCACCATAAGAGATGCATCTCTAGACTAAGAGCAAAGTTTAGTAACAAGAGAATAGACCCTGGCCTTGTTTACTAAGAGCCCAGTAGAAGGCTCTGTAAGAGCATTGCTGCCCGAGCTTCTTCTCCACAGGCACAAACAGCAGGGAGAAGGAAAGAAGGAAAGGACATGTGGCCTGGCAAATTCAGGGCTGGACAGCAGTTGTCTGTAACGTGGACCCCTCCCTTGACTCTGATGGCAAATTCTGTCACGGCTCGGGCACTGGTCAGTAGACAGAACCGGGAGAGAACTGCAGAGTGCAGCTAATTGGCACCTCCCCTCCTTTTATGGGATTGATATTTGAGCTTCTGTGTTAAACCAGTATATCCTCTCTTGGAATGGGACATTTTCCTTTGGCCCTTCCAAAATGATACACGAAAATATCAACCTCAATTCACTCCATTTTTGTAGCTTTTAGTAGTTTAGTTCACCTCAAAAGAACTTTCTCAGCCTTGACATCTGTGTCTAGCCAGCATAGATTCGCAAATCATGCTGTGCGGTTTTGTCTATATTTGACCCTGTTAGATTCTGCTTTAAGGAATGTCAAAGGAAATGTCTGAATACAGAGAAAAGACACAAACAAAATCAAAAGTTAAGCTGCTTAGGCTGGAATTAATGAAATGTCAAAAATGCTTTACTTAAATCCATGAAAGACAAGCCTTTTACAAAGGCTTCATGCTGGAATATATCTGAATAATAAGGGCAAAACAGGTTTTTGTTTTTGTTTTGAATGCAGTGCTGGATAAATGTCTCCACTTTGCCTAATAAAGTCCCCACAAGTCCACAGACCCAGGGCATGTCTATAGCTCTTTTGGGAAAGTCACCATCCCCAGAAGTTACCCCAAAATGCCACTCTCCAAGATGCCTAAAAACCTTCCAGCTGTCTTTACTTTCATCTCATTGTGTCCCCAAATAGCATTAGATTCTCAAGCATATAAATAAGCAGAACAGAAGCATGATAATTATGTTACATAAATTATAGACAGCCAAATGTCATATAACCTCAGAGTTTCTTGAGGTCAATGATCAATATTTATAGAACTCTATCACAGTCTAGTGTGTCATGTCCATCAGAAAGATTTACTCCACTCACTGATGAAAATAAACACTTTAATAAAGTCGTAGTATGGAATCTAACCTCTTCATTAACTCAAGGGACTTTTCCAGCTGGAGTCCACAAAGGAATGGAAGTTACCTTCTCCAGAAATCCTGTTGGTTACAGGTCAATCATTTGTGATTATTACATAGTTGAATAAAGTAGATATTTGAGGGAATGAACCCAGTGGTGGAAACTAATATTTGTATACTTTAGGTAAAGTGGCTTTAAGCCAGAATTATCTAGGTTTGTCTCTATTCTCAATTTCAAAACTCATGCATTGTTTCTATAATGAGCTGTCTCAGCTTTGAGCTTGTTTCCCAGTACTCTGTCTTGCCCCAAATCCTTGTCAGTCCTGAGCAGTTATAAAGTTTTACCCTGTCCTCACATGTTATAAAAATCTCCAAACTTTGTGAAACTAGCTTTGTGTTAGAACAGTACTGAAGAATTAAAGCCAAGAAAGTATGCTGTTATAGATTCTAATAACACTGTTTTTTCTAGTGAGTGATCTCAACTAGATCATTTTAGTGAAGAGTGTGTAAGAAGGTCTCAGTTCACTTTAAAGCCTAGCTAGTGTTTACTGAGCACTTATTAAGTGCCAGATGCTACCTGACTTGTAGGCCAACCCTATAGTGGGTACTTTATTACCCTCATTTTACAGTTAAAGAAACTAAGACTCAGAGTGGTTAAAAACCTGTCCCGTGGTGCCACCGATTTGAAGTGTCTGAGTTAGGACTCAGTCTCCCATCTGAGTTACCCAGGGCCTGGAACTCTTCCTCAGTTGTTAAATTATTATAGTTGTTGTCACTGCTACTGTTGTCATGAATGAGAGGGGAATGATTCTATTCTCAAGGAAGTTTCCAGCATCTTGGAGATGAGGACCTCTCAAGGTCAGGCCTGACTGGAATCCTTCTCCTAGTCCCACGTAGTTGCAGAGGAAGGCAGTGTTCACAGGAACCACCATAAAACTAGTACCAGTAGTAATTCAGGATTTACAGTGTTTGAAATCAGGGAAGAGGCTTAATTGACTCACAGTTCTGCATGGCTGAAGAGACCTTGGGAAACTTACAATCATGGTGGAAGGCAAAGGGAAAGGAAGGCATGTCTTACATGGTGGCAGGAGAGAGAGTGAGGAAATGCCAAAAACTTTAAACCATCAGCCCTCATGAGAACTCACTATCACCAGGAAACTGCCCCCATGATCCAATCACCTCACACCAGGTCCCTCCCTTGACACGTGGGGATTACAATTCAAGATGAGATTTGGGTGGCGACACAGAGACAAACCATATCACTAACCTAACTAAGTTCCAGGCACTGCAGATCATTTACCTCTTGAGTATTCACAACCTTTGGATAAATTAGGTATGCTGGTCCAATTTACCTTTGACTTAAGGGTCATTATCATTTGAAGAGACAGAATTGGAATCCAGATCTAGCCTGTTTCATTATAGAGAGAGAGAGAGAGCAGGTAGGGAGGAAGAACAGATTCTTGAAGTCTGGCCTTCCCAGGCTACACCCTTTCTTCCTCTCTGGACTCTGGGTATCATCTATTACCCACATCTTCTAGAAGTCCCAGAGTGGAAGAGAAGAGAATGGTCAAGAAATATACCCAAGGCCTTCCATCTCAGGCAAAGGGTATTCACAGATTATACGTGTAGGGCAAATGCACTCATAGGAAAGGTACAACCTCTAAATCTCCGGGGCCTTGGGTTCTTAGGTTCTATGGGCATCCTTTCCTCATCTGTAAAATGAGCACATTGAATTACATGCTCTCCAGAGCCCTGCCATGATAGTATCGATTCTCTTCCACCATAGGCAATGTTGGGACGAAACAACGGGGAGTCCTCCAGGAAGAAGGATGAAGAGGAAGTTCAGAGCAGGCATCGGTTAATCCCCCTCGGCAGAAAAATCTATGAATTCTACAATGCACCCATCGTGAAGTTCTGGTTCTACACAGTAAGCACATTTCCTTTTCTCCTTCCTAGTGGATGGCCACAAGGAGCCAATGTCCATTTCTCATGTACCTGTGTGGTTTTCTCTGCAAGTCGTAAGTGCCACACACACAGGAGTGAAAGTTCTGTGACCTTGCTTTTTCAATAGCTTTGCAAGATTTGTGGCATTTTGCATTTTGTTAGGCAGCTTTCACAGGCCACATTTTGCCTCCTCTCAGAAAATAGAGGAAATGGTGGAGGTGAGAACTAACAAACAAACAGAAATAGAGCTGAGATGAGTATGAGTCTTGTCTAACAGGAAAGTAGATACGCTTTTCTGAAATACTTGATGTTTTGAATAGATGAGGGCTATATCACAGTTGCCCATTTTAGATGCCACTCCTGGATTTGGGGGTACTTTTGGCAGATAAGGATTGAGGAGAGTCTGGAAGTAACACCACTAAAGAAGGCAGCGTGTGTGTGCGTGTGTGTGTGTGTAACTACTCCCAATCTGCTAGTGTCATCAAACAACCTTTCTTGTTCCAACAAAATTAACAATATGCAACCCACAGCAGCAAAAGCTACTCAAAGGAAACCTACAATCATGGCTAATATTGCTTAGTATGCACATCATGTAAACATTTTCTGCCTACAAAAGAGTAGATTGTCCTTGAAATGACCTTCTGATATGGTAGAAATGGTTCAATTATTGGTTCTCCACGTCTACTGTTCAGTGATTTTTTTTTTTTTTTTAAGGTGAGCTTTTGGCCCAGGTCATCTCTGATTCTTTCCAGTCACAGCGGAACTGTGCCAGATGAAGGATAGTGCATCTGTATTTTTAGCCCTTGCCACAACCAGCTGCATAGCAGTCATTTGAGTCAGCAACAGGATAATCTGAATCTGAGGCCAAAATGACTCAAATGACTAGATGAGGTGCTTTTCATGTGGTCCTGTGTGCCAACACTTAACATTGACTTTAAAGTCGGGTTTCTCTAGTTCAGTGCTATTAACATTTAGGGCAGGATAATTCTTCATTGTGGGGGGCTGCCCCCAACAGGTAGCATGTTTTACAGCATGCCTGGCCTCTACTCAGTGGCAACTCTTCATCCCCCAAGTGTGACAAGCAAAAATGTCTCCAGACGTTGCTAAATGTCCCCTTGTGGGATAAAATTGCCACCATTCGGAAACTACCACTTTGAAGTGTGGTCTTGAGAGAGGATAGGATATCATCAAAATATAAATATTAGATGTTTTCAGTGAAGTAAAAATTCAAATTTATCAATGGTAGGAAAAGAGAAAAATTATCTCCCCCCAAAAATAACTGAGGCATGCAAAAATCATTTCTATTCATATATTTTATACAGCTCTATATTATTTTTAACCTTGCAGAAAACAGCTTAGTGGTGACAAGCATGGACTTTGGAATCAGACAGCCTGGGTGGGAATCCCATCTGCACCTCTTACCGTGTGCCCTCAAACAACTTAACTTCCCATTCTGTCCACAGTTTTCTTAAGATGCCAATAATAGTAGTTCCGATTTTATAGAATTTAATGGAGATTAAATGTGTTAGAACATATAAAGCACTTAGAACAGTTCCTTGACATGTAAGTAAGTACAACGTAACTGTGACTATTGTTTCTTCTAGGCTATTCACATTGCATAGCAATAGATAGTGTTATGTTGTGTTCATCCATCCACTCACTCAACAAAAATAATATCTTTTATTGAGCACCTATGTTTGAGGCAATGTTCTAGGTACTATTTAAGTACTCTCTGTAATCCTAACAACCATTTTATCAAGATAATATTTATGTATTTATTTAGGAGAGACAGGGTCTTACTCTGTCACCCAGACTGGAGTGCAGTGGTAAGATCTTGGCTCACTGCAACCTCCACCTCCTGGGTTCCAGTGATTCTGATGTCTCAGCCTCCCGAGTAGCTGGGATTACAGGTGTGTACCACCACACCCAGCTAATTTTTGTATTTTTAATAGGGATGGGGTTTTGCCATGTTGGCCAGGCTGGTCTCGAACTATGGGCCTGCCTCGGCCTCCCAAAGTGCTGGGATTGTAGGTGATAGCCACTGCACCCAGCCTAAGATAATATTTTTGGAGCTATTTTACACCCAGGTCTGTCCTTCCTTTATTATGATACCCCAACTGTTATCTTAGAACAGCGCTTGGCAAACTACAGCTCTCGGGCCAAATTCAGCCCATGGCCTATGACTGTGGCCTGCAAACTAAGAATGGTTTTTACATTTTTAAAGGGTCAAAATAAAATTTAAAAAGGAATACTTGAGACATATATTCAAATTGTAGTGTCCATAAATAATTGGAGCACAGGCAGACTCTTAATTTCTGTTAAAGGAATTTAATTGCACAATGAACAATTTGTGAATGGGACAGCCTTCCAAGCCAGAGGAGGCTCAGAGACTCCAGCAGGGCCACGTGGTGGAAGATTTATGGACAGAAAAAGGGAAGTGAAGTGGCATACAGAAAACGGAAGTGAGGTACAGAAACAGCTGGATTGGTTACATCTCAGCATTTGTCTTATTTGAACACATTTTGAGCAGTTGGCTACATTTGATTGACTGAAACTCAGTGATTGGTCTTGTTACACCTTCATTTGTTACAGTTCACAATGTACAAAGAAAACTTTAGGTCGAACTTAAAAATATGTAAGGAGGCAGCTTTAGGCTAAACCTCATTTAACATTACCAGTAGGCTGGCTGCTTTTGTGCTACCACATCGAGTTAATGAGTGGTGAGAGACAATGAGTGGTGAGAGACTATCAGGTCTACAAAGCCTTAAAAGTTAACCAGTTGGCCATTTGCAGAAAAAGTTTACAGACTCCTGAGAGCAGAAATCAGTAGATGTAATAGTATCAACATTTCTAAAACTTCCATGATGACAAGGGCGTTTTGTTAGAAATGCAAATTTCTAGCCCCGTCATAGACCCATGGAATCAAATCTTCATGAAGGAGCCTAAGAGGCTGTGTTAGTTTAACCAGCTTCCCAGGAGAAACTTGTGATTAGAGATGCTTGAGACACGCTGCTTTGCTTATGTCATTGGCAGCTTGTTGGGAGGCTACCTCTTTGGGGAGTGGGGACTGTGTGTCCAGCACCCTTCTGCAAGGCTGAGTTGACCTCAGCAAACCCATCAGACTGGATCCCCCAGATCCATTCAGTTGTGTTTTCATGATTCTCCAAAATTCATCTTCACGTATTGACAAAGCCCAGGCCTCGAGGAAGTGATCAGAAATGAGGTATGCCAGTCTTTTGACTCAGCAGACATGCCTAACGATACAATTCAGTTTCAGATTGAAGGTCCCATGTACTTTACTTTGGGCTGTGTTTTTCTCTGTAAGAGTATTTCTCACCAGATTTCCAAAAATGCTCTGTCCTACTCTCCCAAGTTTCTGAAAGGTAGGACACAACTCATTTCTGTGTAACCTCACTTCTGCGTTGTAGCAAGTTTCTTTAGGAGTAGGTTGGGTCCTCTTTTGGTCCGAGAAGAAAGCAGGCAGGGGTCCAGCTGGCTCCTCGACCCTGCTTGTGTTGAGAACCTATTTCAGGTATCCGGCTGGAGAGGATTCAAATTCAAGGTGTGAAGTGGCTCTGAGTTTCTCTAGCAGTGACCAACTCTATCCTCTACGAGACCATGTGCCCTTCTGCTCTCCAGAGGTAGTAGAAAAAGGCCCAGGTAGAAGTGAGGAAGAGCAAAGTCCCACCAGGGATCCATAGCAAGCTGTGGCAGGCTTTGGTGCTGGTGCTTGACAGTTTAAGAAGCATGAATCTTAGTTAATGGAAAATGCATAGAAAGATTATATGTTAATAAAATACAAATTCTCAGGGTCCTCCCACTGACTTAAATAAGACTCATAGGTTCAAAAGCTTGGACATTCTACATGCAGATTGTTAAAGCTTACAGAATATATACACACACACACACACACACACACACATACAATTAAAGCATGTCATGTCAAGATAATCTACAGCAAGGCTGCCTGAATGTTGGTGAGTTCTGTGATAGGCTGCTTCCAAGACAGCAGCCAGTCCTCTGTTGTGCCATCTAAACATAAGACCCTATTTTCAGAAGTCTGTATTTTGAGAGTTGTACCAAAATATTATATTATAGCTTGACTATGGAAAAAGTTCATTATAGAGTAACTGTGATGTAAAAACCAGACAGGGGCTAAAAATGATGAATGTGGAGGAAGCATAACCAATAATGAGGGCAATTTTAAAAAGAAAAAAAAAGGGGAGAGGTGTGAATAGTTAATTGGGGATCAAAGGGAAGTAAGGACTAAGGGAAGAGGAGACAACAAGAATAACAGAAGCATCTTGAAAAAAAAAAAAGGTGGATATTAGCCAGCATTTATTGGGTCTCTATAGTGTGTTGGGGGAGACAGACAGACAGACAGAGAGATAGATATATAGATCCCCAGTCATTACAAAGGCCCTCTAAGGAAAGTGGAAGTGATCCCATATTACAGAATGGAGGCCCAGGCAGGTTAACCTTACAAAAGAGGATACATCTAGGAAGTGAGCTGGGATTTAAATCCAAGCTTCACTGATACCTATGCCTACCTTCCTTCCACTAAACACATTAGACTTGTATTCAGAGGACAGATGTAGCTTCAAGGAGTTGCTTACGTACTAAAATGCAGAGGCTCTGGAAGAATGTGCATGTCACTGGGCCTACATATGAAAAGAGAAGATAATGCTTTGGAATGTTTTGCAATGAATTGGGCAAAATGATAAAACCAGGGCAGTTAACAATATTCATTTCCCCTGTAAGTGATGGAATTTGACCCAACTAAGAGAAGGAAGCAAAGAGAGAGAAGGATTTTAAGTCAGACGGAGGCTGAGAGTATATTTTAGAGTTCTAACCACTGAAGTCCTTTTTTTGTTTTTTGCAGTCTGTACTCACAGGACTACAGAATTAATGCCAGTGTATTATAATGGTAAACGGAAACCATATGAACCAAGTTCCATTTTGAACTGATTTTTAAACAGCGTCCTACACAATTTTAAGTAAACTCTTTCATGAGAAGTTTTCATGATTTGCCAATGCTCCTGAAGATGGGGAGGGGTAGGAATCTAGGCATAGGATGAAATGATAGGCCCTGGGGGGTGGGGGGATGCCAGCACAAACCATGCAGGTAGAGAGTGAGCCCAGATGTCCAGCTCTCAGAAGTGATCTTATTTAACTCCGACCTACTTCACCCTTTAAGTGATGAACTTGAGGTCAGGAGTTCAAGACCAGCCTGGCCAACATGGTGAAACCCCCGTCTCTACTAAAAATACAACAATTAGCCAGACACGGTGGCAGGTGCCTGTAATCCCAGCTACTTGGGGGGCTGAGGCACAAGAATCGCTTGAACCCACGGAGAGGAGATTTACAGAGAGCCAGGATCACAGCACTGCACTCCAGCCTGGGCAATAGAGTGAGACTCGGTCTCCAGAAAAAAAAAGGAATCCATTCATTCACCCGGGCATGGTGGCTCAAGCCTGTAATCCCAGCACTTTGGGAGGCCAAGCTGGGGGGATCTCTTGAGCCCAGGAGTTTGAGATCAGCCTGGCCAACAAAGTGAGATGCTGTCTCTACTAAAAATACAAAAACTTAGCTGGCTGTGGTGGCACGTGCCTATTGTCCCAGCTACCCACCTGAGCCCAGGAAGTCAATGCTACAAGAAGCCGAGATCACAATGCCACTGCACTCCAGCCTGGGCGATGGGAGTGAGACCCTATTAGAAAAGGAAAGGGGAAGGTAGAGAGGGAGGAAGTTTTCTTAGTAGAGAAAGCAGCATATCCCCCAGAGAGGCTGCAGCTTCCTCTACCTTCTAAGCTGCCTTCCCAGCTCCAAAGTCACGCAATACCTCCAGACCCCTCAAGGCCTCCATCCTTTCATCCACAATGTGTCTATTCTTTGGTACAACCACTCTGAAGAGTGCAGCAGATTTTAATAAACTCCCTCTTGGTTCCTGCTCACGGCCCCTGAGGTCCCTAAGGCCAGTGAGTACCTCACTCAACTTGAGGCATTGCCTAAGGAAGGCCCAGCTAGTCTGCCATTTCCCTTAAGGTGAGTCTTCTCTCAAGGCTCCTCAGCCCCTTATGCAAGAGCCTCACCAGTTTCCCTGCACTTCACTCACCTTGACACAACTGAATCTTCCAAGAACAGTCATCAAACCCTGGGGAGTTCTTCCCAGACATCCAGCAGTTCAGCCAGTCACATCAGGATTCAACCCCAAAGAGCCAGAGCCTCTTGGGGATTAAACCCCACACCCGTCCACGAAAGGCCACACAGACCCTTTCCTTTCTATAAATTGTGTTGTCTTTTCTTGTGTTGTTTCAATGAAGCCGACACCAAGGAGGAATATTTTAACTTGGGTAGGGCAGGAAAGTGGTGAAATGAAAACACGTGAACCCCTCCCAGGGCACTGACAAACCAAACTCTTTAAGCCTGGGCTAATTTTATGTTGGGTTGACCAGTTTACAGGTGTTACATGCGTCTTCCTTTTCCTTTTCTTCTCACAGACACTTATTCTGCCTGGCATTCATGAAGCGAAAATCCACTGTGCTGCCCTAGTTTAAGAACCTAAGGTCCACGCCTGAGCAAGAGCAGCCACTGACAGCCAAGGTTCCCTTTTTAGCCGAGAAAACACACACACAAAAATGGGTAACTGCAAGATGAAACGATGCATCATGACACATAGATTTAAGCAAAGCACCAGAGCCCCACAGACACATGTACGGGTCAAAAGGAAGATTGCATATTATAATCTTTCAAGTATCACTGTCTGTCTTTTCTAATTCTTTTGGTAGTTTAGCACCTTCGAGTTCATTTTGTCATAAATTCTGTGTCCTGCTTACTGACCTTGTTCTGTGCTGCTGTGCAGTGGCCGTGGCTGATGCTGAGGCTCCTGGGCCTGAACAGCCAGACCACTGTATTATATTTCCTTACAGCTGGCATATATTGGATACCTGATGCTCTTCAACTATATCGTGTTAGTGAAGATGGAACGCTGGCCATCCACCCAGGAATGGATCGTCATCTCCTATATTTTCACCCTGGGAATAGAAAAGATGAGAGAGGTAACAGCTTTGATAAAACAAAACGTAAGAGAAAGACAGCGGTTAAGTTCTATCTGTGGACGGAGGGGACAGGAAGATGCCTGGGATGCAAATTAAGGCAGAAATTGTTTTCTCTAACGCTACCACAGCTGCTGCTTAGCTCTGACAAACCTGGGAAGGCTCACAGTGTGGTGCTGATAGGGGTATAACTCCCTGAGTGCTTAGGATTTGGTCTATTCTCTGCTAACATAGTTTTTGTCCCAAGAAGGCCTCCAATTGCTTTTGATGCCGTTTACATGTCTTTACTCATCCCTATAAAGATGACTTTCTAGATTTTGCCACTTTTAACTCCCATTTCACCCCCTTATTCTGGGTGTCTTCGGACACAGCCTGCCAATACCTGTGACTCTCCAGATGTGTTTCAGCTGTTCCAGGAGGAACCCTGCTTTCACTCATTCATTAGATTTATTCTCTGGTTTATTTCTTCTCAACATTCTGCTCGCACCTGCTGGACACCAACCACTCTGCCAGCGGTAGGGACCACCAAGGTGGACTGAACGCAGGTCCTTCGGGTTGTGGGTGCAGGGTCCCTCTTTTCTCCCCCAACTTCTGTGGCCTAAAAGGAGCCCTCAAAATGCCATCCCTAAGTGGTTTATTTGAAATCAGAGCTAACCTCAGGGACCCATCAGATGCAGAGCTGCTAAAAGAATGTGATCAAGCAAAAGTCCACAAGAGGGCTCTGCAGCCCCACTCAATGTTCACCCTGAGCTCCTATTTCATCAGGGAAAGCCATTAGGGAAGAAAGGCTTAGGAGGTAGTGCTGATTTCTCTTTCCTGAAAGGACAGTAAACAGGACAGGCCCTTTCTGGAGGAAATGCTCCCATTCAAGTCCACTGAGTCTTTAAGAGCTCAGGAACAACCCTAATTGCTGTACTACAGCGGGTGGGGAAACATACTGGGCACCATAGGAAAAACGGACTCCTACAAATCCACAACTTCACTCTTGCCTTCATTACAAAGACAGGTTAAAAGGCAAGCGTTTCAGTTCTAGAATGTTCTCTTCTGGAGAAAAGATACGATATCTGTTAGATGCAGTTGTATTGGGATCAAATGTCTTCTCTCTCAAGCCCTTGAGTTTTTAAACTATTTGGGGGATATTTTAACTCCAACTACCATCTCCCCATCCTGAGAACCTGGGGGTGGGTCTGCTGGTCCCATTTTACAAGAGCCTGGATTGAAAAAAAAAAAAAAAAAAAAAAAAAAAAAAGGAACGCCTTGCCTTGTTCCAGCTAGTCATCTATACTTCGGTCTTCCCATTCATGGTGCCTTTTCTTCTTGACCAATGTTGTGGATTTCCCATTTGTAAACTGAAAAACAGTAATAAATTTGCTTTGGTCTTTGTGCAGCTCTCTGAGAACTGAGGCCTGCTCCTGCCGGGGCCCTGTGGCTGTGCTGTGCCAGCTGGCACTCGAGCGATTTAACGCCTAGAAGCATATTCCTTCCCCATGATAAGCAGAAAAGGGAAGGACTCGAGCAGGGAGATTGGAGTCTCTCCAGGGACCAGACTGGGAGAAGACAGGGAGCAGTCTGTACTCCACGGACTGTTCTGGCAGAGGCTGCCAAATGGGCAGGCTGCCAGGAGCCTCGAGGCCTGGATATCCATTTCTCCTGAAGAGGCATAGAATAGTAGGGAGGGCAGAGCTTTGGAGGCTGGGGTCAGGAAGGGGTCAACCGAAGGCTCCTCGCTTCCTGTGGGGAGTGAGGCCGTGACCACCTCCGAGTCTGACCTTTTCCTCTGCAGCCCAGTGAGGTGGCGCCCCAACCCTTGTGTCCTGCCCTGAACTCACTGAAGAGTTGCTTGACGACCAAGGGGTGAGGACCCCACGGGGTGAGGACCCCACAGGCCGTGCCCTTCCTGCCTCCTCACAGTCAGCACGCAGGACCTCCAGGGCTCAGACGCAAGATCCTGGAAATGTGGAAAAGTTTGCATGTTTTGGTGCCTTCCCAGGAATACACAAGGAAGGCTTTGTGGTTTCCCATGATGCCCCCATTCCCAGCCCCACATACTTCTGCCTGGAGTCACTAAAGCAAGCCCCGGTAATCCCTTAATAGCATGGCACTGTTTACAGTGTGCGTGGGTAGACGTTATCTCATCTGGATCCTCCCCCGACCCCACAACCCTATGAGGTCGATGGTGTGACTGTGACATCCCACTGCACAGGTCTGAGAACTGAGACTCGGGATTTAAGCGATTTCCCCGTATCCCGCAGCTAGAAAGGACAACTGAGTATGAAACCTGACGGATCCAGCCCTAGACTCAGTGCTCTTTCTACTCCCCCACAATGCTCCTCAGGCTCCCAGGGTTCTAAGACAGGTGCCCGAGGGCTGGTTCGAGAGGTGGAGGAGGCAGGGGGGACTCTTGACTTTCCACTTCTGCTTCACCCTGGACTGTTCTGCTCTCATCTCATCTCTTTTTTTTTTAATGTTGAGACTTTACTAAAAAATGCTTCACTGTTTAAAAATTATGCTACAAACCTCTGTGTTTAGCAGTTTTAGGAAAGTGTGAGCAAAGGGTTGGAAAAGCTCAAGGCATTGCCCGTCAAACCCCTCTCCCAGCTACAGACACGGATTTTTACTCCGTTAAGATGCAGCCAGGGAGTGAGAAGCCATCAGGACAACACCAGCTGCAGAGATTGCTGATGACTAGGACAGTGGTTCTCAAACTGTGGCCACCAGGCAGGAGCTGGGAACTTGTCAGAAATGTAAATCCTCCACCCCACCCCCAGCCTACTGAAGCAGAAACTCCAGACTGAGGGCCCAGCATGGATAGTTTACCCAGCCCTCCAGGTGATTCTGATGTGCACTCAAGTTTAGAAACCCTGGGCTAGGGCTGAAGGCAGGACACTGCCTATGAAAAACAGGGCTCCCAGGCAGCTCCTGGTACCCTGCTCAGCCTTCCAAGCCCCAGCCCTAACTTACTAAAACCTGTCTTCCTTAGTATTTCAGAATTAGGTAAATCATTATAGTGGACATGAGGATTCACACAAGCCTCCAATCTTTCCTCTCCTTTGAGAGGTTCTGAGGTGGGGAAAGGGGTTGGTCATGGTTTGAAGAGATGGAATCCTCAGAGGCAAACACCAGCAATTGAGGAAGGTGATGCAGCTTCAGTAAGTGGGGTTCCCTGGCTTCTCACATCCTGGGGCAGTCTCTGGTACAGGATGGGTGCAACTCTTGCTGTCCAGCTGTGCATTTCATAGACCCATGTGTGGTAGCCCCTCTAAGTTTAAGGTAAGGCAAGAGTCCCACAAAGGAGTTGGGATATGCAAGGAACTGGAAATTGCTCTTAGTGCCTACATGACAGTCTGTTGACAAATATGTATTGAGTTTCTATTACATAACAGGCCTGGGGTACAAAGGGTCTGCCCTCAGAGTTTCAGTCTAGGAAAGAGAGAAGAATAGATGGATGCATGAATAAATAGATGACTGATTGACAGGCATACACACATACTCATACACACATACATATACAAGCATACAGAAGATAATTTCATATAGTGATAAAAACTGCAAGAAAGTAAATAGGGTAATATATTGGAGTGACTTGGGGACATGAAGTCTGCTGCAGCTAAAGTAGTCAAAAAAGGCCTTCCTAAAAAGGGGACATTGATTGGAGACCTTGAAGATGAAGAGGAGCCAAATATAGATCTGGGAGAAGAAAGTAATGAACAGAAGGAATAAGGACAAGCATCCTGAATATCGAATAAACCTGTTATGCTTAAGAGATGACCAGTATGGCTGTAGCGTAGAGAATAAGGGAGAATATGGTGGGATGTGAAATGAGGCCACCGTAAAGAGTTTGGATTTTTCACTATTGGTAATGGATGTCATCAGGAAGCTCAAGCATACAATTATGATCATTTGCTTTAGTTTCTGTTGTTGTTCATTTGTCTCATAAGTTTTTTTTTAATTGAGGTATAATTTATCTATAATTGAACAACTCCTAAGGGTGCAGCTTGATGAGCTTTTACCTATGCGTATAACCTGGTAATCGCCAGCCAGATCTTTAAAGATCCAGGCTTTTAAAGATCATTCTTTGTGCTGCTCAGAGAATGGGTTGAGGGTAAGTGGGCAATGACGATGATAGGGATACCAGTTAGAAGGCTGCTGCAATCTGCAAGATGTGATGGAGCTTAGAATAGGGCGGCAGCAGTGGAGGTGGTGAGAAGTAGTTGGCTAGGTTGCATTTAGAAATAGAGGTGATAGGACTTGGTGCAGAGAATGTGGGATGTGAAAGAGAAAAATGGAGGAGTCTTCCCAAGTGAGCAGCCTGAGGAACTCAATATGGTGGCACTGTTTACTGAGATAAAGGGAGACTTCAGAGATTTGCAGCATACTAGGATTGAATCATTTTATAGCAAAACTCTTATGTGTGTCTTAGAATTTTACCACCACCCAAAGAATCAAAATTATTGCTTATAGGTGCCTTTGGAATACTGCAGCTGAATTATCGCCTAAGCTTAGCTCAATTGGACTTTTATAGCATGCAAGTATTTAAGTAGATATAGGTAGACAAAGCAAGCTAGTAACATCAGCCAACAGACCAAGCACTTCCCAACGGGGCTGAAAATATAGACAGAAACCAGACCTAACCCTGCTCTCCTTCCTGCCTTATAGATTCTGATGTCAGAGCCAGGGAAGTTGCTACAGAAAGTGAAGGTGTGGCTGCAGGAGTACTGGAATGTCACGGACCTCATTGCCATCCTTCTGTTCTCTGTCGGAATGATCCTTCGTCTCCAAGACCAGCCCTTCAGGAGCGACGGGAGGGTCATCTACTGTGTGAACATCATTTACTGGTACATCCGTCTCCTAGACATCTTCGGCGTGAACAAGTATTTGGGCCCGTATGTAATGATGATTGGAAAAATGGTAAGCAGGGTCTTCTGATTCCATGTTATAAGTTTTCAGAGGAGAAGTGGTGATAAAAGACAGAGGGAAATAATTCTTTTGGGCCTGCTATCAAAGTCTAAATGAGATGGCCCTAGAGGCGTTTTATTTTATAAATTCCTTCTGAATGTTTGGGGGTTTGACTACATCTATATACAAAGCTGGGTAATTCATCCATCAGTCACTCATTCATTTACTGAAAAATATATAAAGATCATCTATTTTGTGCTGGACACTGGACTAGGAGTTGGGTATACAAAGATGCTCTTTCCATGAGATTAAAACTGATGGGAGAGAGAGAGGGAGGGAGGGAGGGATTACTATACCATGTGAAAAATGCTGTAATAGAGGTGTGTATAAAGTACAACAAAACCATAGAAAAGATAGTATAGGTCAGAAAAAGCACACAGAGGTTACATTTTAGCTGGGTGTTGGAGAAGGAATGGGTCTCCACTACAAATTTTTAACAGATTTTTTAAAGATCCTGTGTTTTTAAATAAAGTTCTAGAAAATGCCTGTCCCTACACAAAGGAAAGAAAAATATAATTTATTTGCGCTGAGCTGAGTTGGGTTGGGTTTGAATTGAACATTAAGTTCTATCATGCATCATGTGTTTGTTACACTACTGGAAAATGATGTCTATTAAGAACTAGGTTCCGGAATGATGCTCCTACTTATCAAATTCTTGAAGAAAAAATCCCAGGTAGCAAGCTAATATGCTGCCCTACAAATGGCCGAGGGCTTGTTCCAATAGTCCTTGACCACACACCAGTTTCCACACTTTTTCCATAGAGACTGAACCCTAGGAGGACAGCATCATGTGCATCTGGGAGTGCATCAGTAAATGAGCTTCCTCTCAAAACTCACTAGAGGAAGAATAAGAGCCTGGAGCCAGAACTGGGTACTTTTAATCAGTTCTCCCAGTTTTGAGTGTGTCCCCTTCTTCACCTTTACAAGATATATGTGGAAAAGCCAAGTACATCTGTTCTACCGTAACGAATACCTCTTACTGAAAAACCTCTTTCCTGGTCAGACACGGTAGGTCATGCCTGCAATTCCAGCACTGTGGGACGCTAAGGCAGGCAGATCGCTTGAGCCCAGGACTCTGAGACCAGCTTACGCAGCACAGTGAGACCCTGATGATACAAAAACTAATGAAAAATTAGGGCTGGGCGCCGTGGCTCACGCCTGTAATCTCAGCACTTTGGGAGGCCGAGGCGGGAGGATCACCTGAGGTCAGGAGTTCGAGACCATCCTGACCAACATGGAGAAACCCCATCTCTACTAAAAATACAAAATTAGCCGGGCATGGTGGCACATGCCTGTAATCCCAGCTACTTGGGAGGCTGAGGCAGGAGAATCACTTGAACCCGGGAGGCGGAGGTTGCAGTGAGCCAAGATCATGCCATTGCACTCCAGCCTGGGCAAGAAGAGCAAAACTCTGTCTCAAAAAAAAGAAAAAGAAAAGAAAAGAAAAGAAAAATTAACAGGGTGTGGTGACATGAGCCTCTGATCCCAGCTACCTGGGAGCCTGAGGTGGGAGGGTCACCTGAGCCCAGAGTTCAAGACAGTGGTGAGATACTTTTTCTCAAAAAAAGATAAAGAAAAGCCTCTTTGCTAATATCTTTCACTTCACTTGAGCCATTGAAACCAACAATCAGTTAATAGATGTTCTTTTTGAGACAGTGTTTCACTCCATCACCCAGGCTGGAATGCAGTGATGCCACCTCTGCCTCCCGGGTTCTAGCAATTCTCCTGCCTCAACCTCCCGAGCAGCTGGGACTACAGTTACCTGCCACCACGCCAGGCTAGTTTTTTGTTTTTATTAGAAATGAGGTTTCACTAGGTTGGCCAGGCTGGTCTCAAACTCCTGACCTCAAGTGTTCTACCCGCCTCAACCTCCCAAAGTGCTGGGATTACAGGTGTGAGCCACTACACCTGGCTGATATTCTTTATTATTATTACTCAAGATTTACTCTATACATCATTGCTAACTCAATATTTATGGAACAGCTCTGTGTATGTATGTGTATGTGTATCTCTACTGAAATGAATCTTAAATAACCATGACTTTTCCTACAAAATCACTGACAAACTCATGCTAAGAGCGGAAGAATTCGAATTCAAAATGAATTGTATATAACACATTGAGCAATTTATTTAAACCCCTTTGAGATTTGGTTTACTCATTTCTAAAGTAGTGATGTATACTAAATGCATATCTTATAGGGTTATTGTTGTAATTATTAGAAATAATACATACTAAATGAGCAGCTGTGTCTGGCTCATAGCTAGTGGTTGACAAATTATATCTGTTATCATTATGTTCAAATTGCATTTTTTAAATACAATGAAAAAAAGGAAAAATTGTTGAGTATAATTATTATGCCGTATTCTTAACTCTACTGTACAAATGGTATTTATAACACCAGCATTGTTTAAGGCAAATATCACCAAACTCATTCTAGAGAGAAAAAAACTTGAATTCATGAGCTTGAGTTACTCACCCAAAACAGAACCCCAGTTCCATTGGGGATTTTTTGACTAGGAAAAAAATGTGTATCTTACTCTATTATACTGCCTGTTATATCATCTTCTTTGCACTTTAACAATGAATTTGAGATTGTGGTGAAAATTCCTGTCTAAAAGCAGAGAGCCTAGATTTAGAGTCTATGGATAGGGCTTAGGAGGTAGAATCTGTGGACCCTCTCTGCAATTTATATATAAAAATGTGTGGGTGTGTGAATTTTCTGGACAGAGGGGACAAGCTTTCATGAGATTCTCAAACGTATTTTCAAGTGGACTCAATGAAGGCAAAGAACTATAATAGTTATAAAATTAGGCCACGTTTTCTCAACCTTGACGCTGCTGATATTGCGGGCTGGATAATTCCTTATTTTAGGAAGCTGTCCTGTGTATCATAGGATATTTAGCAGTATCTACCCAGTGGATGCCAGTAGCATGCACATGTGCGCGCGCGCGCACACACACACACACACACACACACACACACATACACAAGCAGTTATGACTACAAAAAAGTCTTCAGACATCTCCACGTGTCCCCCAGGGAATGAAATTGGCCTCTGTTGAGAATTACTGCATTCTGTGATTACATACTCAGATTGGTTGTTTTTTTTCTGATTGCTACCTTATTTTATTTTAACAAATAAAATCTGAAAAGACCCAAACAAGCCAAATATATTACCCTTTAAAGCCTTGGTAGCATTTATATATTTGGAATAACTAAAGTTATGCTAATGCAGTGAGATTACTTTAAAATCCATGTCTATCATCTTAATAATGGCATAATTATCCCAGTTTTGACTAGAATGAAACCTTACTCAGGAGTGTGCAAGAGGAATGCACTGCATTTTCTCTGCCTTTTAACTTATGAATGACTTAATTTATCAGTCAAGAATAAGTAGAAAATGAGTATATTTGGGGACTTTGCTTCTCTTTCAAGAGGCTTTTAAGATAATCAGTTCAATAATTGATGCACTGTTCCAGAAGGTACATAAAATATGCCTATAGAATTTTTCAGTGAGCCAGATGGACTACCAGGCTGGAACTTAAGAAAATGTGCCCAGATGTGTTATACCAAAAGCCTCTCAACAACATTAGGGAGTTCCCATTCAGCACAAAACAGCCAAGTCAGTCCCTGCCTTGTGGCCTAGGGACAGACAGCTGATGAGATTCCTGGACACACAATCATTAGGAGTCCATTTTGAAACTGGTACTATGAGTCTTTGCATAATATAAGAAGCCAGTACACCAAATGCCTCACAGCACGGAAAGCCTGCATATCCGGAAAGACTCCCACTGATCTGCTGCTGGTCCAGAACCACTTAACAAAATCCTGACTCCTTTCCTCCATATTCCACTTCTCAATGGAATTCTCTAAGCCTAGTACTAAGCTCACTTACATAATTCAGAATAAAAACAATAATAATAGCTATCATTTGCTGTGTGCCAGATACCATGTCAGACATGTCATCATCATATCCCCGGAAATAGGTTTTTGTATCTGTGTTTAATAATTTAATAAACAATTGAACAAGAGACTAAGCAAGGGACAATAATAGGATTCAAATTTCTCTCTGACTCCACAGCCTGACCTCCTTCCAACTCTAATAATAATAATACGTTAACATTTATGAAGAACTTACCACGTTGTTTCACATGCCAACTCATTTAATCTTCATAAAATAAATGTGTTATTATTATTCCTAGTTTACAAATAAAACTAGATTAAGCAGCTTGTTCAAGGACACCTAGCTATATTTCTTTGTCTTTCCTTTCTTTTTTTTAATGTTTAAGAAAGGTTTTATTTTGTTTTTGTAATTATTTTTACTCTTTTTGTGTGGATTTTTTTCCATGTAGCTTTTTACTAGCATAGTCAAGATGAAAACCCAGGTATTCTGTCACCAAAGTACATGTGTTTAACCACTACAGTATATATATATAATATATCTTATATATGCATTATATACAATGTATTATATAATGTGTATTATATAATACATATTATATAACATACATATGTGTATATTATCTATATTTTATATTATATATAATATGCACATGTTATATATAATGTATAATATATAATATGTACATATATATTATATATAAGCTATATAATATGTATATATTATATATAATGCATATGTATATATTATGTATGTTCTACAGCAGAGTATAAAATATATAATGTATATATTACATATAATACATTATGTAATTGCATGTATTATATATAGTACATTATATATAATATACACATTATATATTATATATATTATATGCTCTCTTCTGTAAAACACAACAGAAAGATATTTACAAGATTAGGACAGAATCATCTCTCTTAATATTGAACCAACTGGACAACTTAGCTTTAAAAAGAGGAGGCCAGCCCCAGTTCCCACTACTAATGCTCTATTTCTGCACTCCACTCTATCAGATTTTGGTATTTGTATGAAAGCTAAGACTTCTTTGAAATATACGAAGCTAAGTGTTTGGGAAGAATGTTTCTTCTCTTTGATTGTTTTGACCCTCTGGATAGACAGCACAATCAATCTGAACAAAAACAACCCTGAGAAATTAAATTAGAACAGTTTCTGTATTTACTGGCTGAGTTTCCTTAGGTCAAACTAGCTTCTAAATCTCATGAGCACAAACCTTCCTCTCCCAACCCATCTTTTAATCAATGTAAATAAACACAACACGAAGGACCCATGTGTGCTTTTTCATTGATAGAACTTTTTGTAAATAAATGATGAAAGAATTTTATAAAATAAGAGAAAGAGAGAGAGGATGAAAAACAGACCCATGTTTCCTATAAAACTGTTTCGACACAGCTGGCTTGCTCACTTTAAAAGAGTTCTGAGACCACTAAACTATAAAAGAAATAACTAATTAGCATACAACTTTAAAGACAATTTTAAAATATGAATGGATGTCAGACTTTAAGATATTCCTGTTTGGTTTTGAAGTCATGCAATACTTGTGAGATGCATTTTGAAATTGCCTTGAAACTAGTTTAGACCCAGTGTCCTAAGGCATACAAGGAAAGCTATAACGTTTGAATTCCAATAACAGACACCATAGAATGTACTCTTTTAAAATAAAATTGTGGCCAGGCACAGTGGCTCATGCCTGTAATCCCAGCACTTTGGGAGGCTGAGACAGGTGGCTCACGAGGTCAGCCTAGCCAAGATGGTGAAACCCCATCTCAACTAAAAATACAAAAAAAATTAGCCAGGCATGGTGGTGCATGCCTATAATCCCAGCTGTTCAGGAGGCCGAGGCAGACAATTGCTCGAACCCGGGAAGCAGAGGTCGCAGTGAGCCAAGATTGTTCCACTGCACTCCAGCCTGAGTGACAGAGCAAGACTCCATCTCAAAAATAATAATAATACAATAAAAATTTTTTAAAAAAATTGTAAGACTAATTTGAAGCCTCCATTATCATTGATAAAATTAGCATTAGGCTTTTTTGTGTGTGGATGGGCATCCATTCAGGAAGTATGATAGCTAAGAGAAAGTCTTTTGTATTCTATGTTTTGATGCAAGCGATAGAAACCAATCTCCAACTAGCTTAAGCCTAGAAGGGATATATTGACTTACTGAAGGGCATCATGAAACTGGCTTTAGGGGCTGCTACAAGCAGCGACCCAACCACTGTCAGGATTTGCTCTGTTTCTCTTGCAAATCGGCTTCTTTTACTCTGATCAGTTTCACTGGCAGAGGACTCAGCGTCAGATACAATGAACTCACCCCATTACAGAGACACAAGGAACTTCTTTCTCCCAGCTTTAGTTAAAAACAAAACAAAGCAAAGCCAATAAAAGGATTCTGGTTGGCCTGTCTTGGTCACATCCCTGCCTTCTATCACTCTTGCTGGGGCCAGTACCATATTTAATGTAGCCTGGAAAACACACCGACCTTGTGGCCATACTGGGTAGAAACTGTTTATAAAAGGAGGAGGGAATGGGTTCTGGCCAGGAAAAATCAATAGTTATTGCATCCTCATCTTTTTAATATTTTGAGTGATAAAAGGAAAATAATTTGGCATTTAAGAAACAGATCCCAAATAACATACACCATGGAAAGATCCCAAATAACATACATCATGGAAGAAAGAGGAACAAGAGATAACATTATTTTAGAGAGCAGCCTGGAGGATTTTATAAACATGTCAAGATGAAAATCCATCATTTCTACAGCAGGTACAGGTCTGACTCATTAGGGTGCATGATTCTAATGCCCAAGAAAACACCCTCCATAGCCAATGGGATACACTGCAGGAGAAGTATACAAACAGCATTTCTGTCTGAGAGACTGGTTGGTGGTAGAATACTATGCAGTGGGGTGGGGTCACAAGAATAAGAATATAATGGATATTTGGTTTACCCTAGCTTTGTTTATAAGCAGTTTATTTTTGTGTTTTTTTGTTTTGTTTTGTTTTGTTTTTTGAGCTTTCCAATTATTCATTAGCCTTTCAGAACTTAGAAAGGAAGTTTACAGCATTGCAGTCATTCTTGGAATAGTTCAACTATCCCAATTCCAATTTCTCTAAGAACAAAGAGACCCAAAGAGGACCCTGGCCTCCTCCAGGAGCAGAGAAAAAGCACCTGATTCACATAGAGGCCTAAGCTTCCATTTATATGACCCCTATGCCCAGCCTTGACTCGGCCCTACAGACAGCGATGAAAAATGAAGAGGCCTCATTTGTGTTGCACTTTTTAAACTGTTTTTTTGAATCACTGATAGAATTCTGTGGACACTGACTTCAATAGACCAAGCATCTTCTTATCTGGACACAACTGCCTGTCTAAACATCCCTTACCAGCAGTCTAGAAAGTGGACCTCCTCCAGAGGTTCCCATCATTGTCAACATTTATAAGAACACTCAATCATATGGGTTTTCTATTGTTTCTCCCTCTGCTTCCCCACCCTTCCAGATGATAGACATGATGTACTTTGTCATCATTATGCTGGTGGTGCTGATGAGCTTTGGAGTTGCCAGGCAAGCCATCCTTTTTCCCAATGAGGAGCCATCATGGAAACTGGCCAAGAACATCTTCTACATGCCCTATTGGATGATTTATGGGGAAGTGTTTGCGGACCAGATAGACCGTAAGCAAGTTTATGATTCTCATACACCAAAGTCAGGTATTTAAATTCAATTCGGTTGTGTCTTTTCCAAGTTCATTTGTTTGTTCTCAATAAATGGCTCAAGATAGAGGACTGATTCCTAGCTTGCTATCTTGGAGGAAAAAAAAATTACAGAAGGTGAATATACAATTTTAGCAAAGTAGTTCTTGGGTGTTTCTTACTTATGTCATGTTCTGTGACACAAATCGACATCTGGCATGCCAAATTTCATCAAAAAATGAACCACTTAAAAAGATCTAAATTACTTTATGATTCAAAATCCCAGGGCCATGTGTTGAATATTTCAGTATCAGGAATACTTTATGTCACTACCTCCCCACCTCTACCCCAGCCACCAGCCCCAGCCTTTAGAAAATAAATTTCTTGAGTTGGACTTCAGAACAAATAAACAATGCTCAATTTCACCATCAGAATTCAAGAGTAAGGGCAAACATCTGCATGGTATTTTTCTTGCACTGGAAACTATTCTCCAACTCCCTTTCCCACTGTCTTAAATTATGTGCTATTGAGACTCATAGGAAGCTAGTATTCATTGCCTGGAAGTATGGAAAATGCCTTAGGTCATAAACTGAGTTGCTTGCTATAAATGCCAAAAAGAAAATAGTATCTATATTATGAAACGATTCAGTGTGGGGAATGAACGCCAGCAGGCCCCCAAGGTTTCATGCCCTAATAGATGCTGATTCTCTGTAATAAACACTCCTTTTGTATGGAGTTTGAAGATAGTTGTTTCCTAGGAGTCTGTTCCAGGATTTTATTTGGACCAAATGTCAGGACACACCAGGCATTGGGAAATTTTTTGGGAAGAAAGCATCATTAAAGAAACATCTTTCAGTGTGGAGGAGTTGAATCCCAGGAGCAACAATTTCTCATTTCCCCTGAGGAGTTTAGTTCTGGAAATAACATCCCTCCAACATTTTTGAATTAACATTTTTCAGACATTTTTTGCTGACAGACCAGCCATCTGAGCCCTGGACTGTGGACATGGATTAGGGTTACATAACCAGGTAGTATAGCTTATTAAGAGCAGGAGCAGAGACTAGTTAGCATGCCTCCTCCCACTGCCCATCCCGGGTAGGACTGAGACCAGGAAAACAGGGACAAGGCAGCAAAGAGTGTGAGTCCTCCAGGCCTGTGAAGAGGATGTGTACCCTGGCAACAGAACACACCGGTACGTCATTTATTCTTCCACGATGGATTTTGAACAAACCCACTTTCCTTCTCAAAATGCGTTATCTAAGGCAATCAGGACTTTTTGGAACACCTAATTGGAACAAATACTTGTTTCATGAGACTTAGCCAACTCACTGAGGAAGAATTTTAACTGCATCTCTTGGTTGTAATACCTTTGGCTGACAATGTGCAGCCTTCACCAAGACAGCTTGCCAGGGACTGAGGAAAATCCTTTTGAGAGCCTGCTTTTCAGATGGTCCATAAAGGCGAAACAACACTTTTTAAAAACCCACCTATGACCATTCTCCTCAGGGATTAAATGTGCTATTTGCCCCCGAGAAATTGTTTTTCCACTTAGTTATATTATTTTGCCTTTTTTAGTTTTCCTTTCTGCTCCAGAAAGAGATTAAGCCCCCAGGGATGTTTTGACAATGCTCCATTTTGGGATGGGAGAAGGAGGGAGGTGTAGGTGTGTTTTATAAATGGGTTTCTGTCTGTCCCTCTACAAGTGGCCATTTATTGATGTTGTACTATGAACCCAGCCTAGTGCAACAAACACCACCATCTGGCTGAATAAGAGGATTTATTATTGTCATTTTAAAAGAAGGGCTGATTGTAGTTTAGAACTTGAAAACCCCCTGGAGACAGAGAAGAAGTGTTTTGTGTGAGTGAAATATGAAAATAGATTTCCCACCCTGTTAATTAGATCTGTGGAGCTCTACGTGTGTGAGAATAAATTTCAACTCCAAATCCCAACGTATAACTGACCCAGCCTTGGATAGATGCAGCCTTCATGATGCCCTTCCCCAACCACTCACCTTCCTTTTCGACGTTCTGAAAGTGCTACAATGGTAGCCACTGTTCTAAGCTAAATCAGCCAGTTTTCTGTCTAGTGCTAATGAGTATTTGTCCTTTCTCAAATGGATATAGAAGGCTGCCCCCAAAATCTGTCATGACATTTGGCCCAAGTCATTGAATATTCCTGTCCTCCAAATGATTTGATATTCATGTTATGGCCCTGGATGGGCCCAGTGGGGATTGGGTGACTGCCCTACCTGGTCATTCAGAACTGCTCTGGAGTCCCAACTACCAAGCTATTTGAGAAAGGCACAAATCCTTTATGCTGCCCTATGATGTCCTGCCTCTTTTCTGTGTCATGCCCAGGTTGATTTGTGAAGCATGTTTTCAGGCTGATCGGATCTCACATCTGCCTGGACCCACAGCCCTGCCCCGGGTCTGCCAGTCCCATCCTGTGGGCATACCCCTGGTGGGCCTTTTGAAGTGCTGCTCATTCAAACACACCTTCGCAGAGTGACTCATTTCTAACGGAATGCACGTGCTCCATAGCTAACTCTTTCTGTTTTTTTACTTCAGAATTGCTGAGCCCATTTCATGTTTGGGAAAATGCTCTTTCTTAATTGGGTTGGACGTATATGGATGTACAATAGGGCCCTTGGGGTGGGTTTTTAACATCAATCACACACCTCAGAAGAGAGGACGGCTTTGATGCCCTCACTTCTGGGAGGCAATGTTACCTTACTACAGATTTTTGATATGCCTTCCACCTTTTCTTCTGTTATTTGTTCTAAACACAGAGACCAAAGATCGATAAGATCAATAAAGCCTAAGATACTGGAATGAAACTTGTAAGGTTACTTTCCAAATGTGCTTAAAACTAAACCAAAAGGAAAGAAAATGGAGTCGCTGTAAAGTCACAACATAATTTAGGTGCTTTTCACCTCTAAGCCGTGTTGGACTATACACAAATGATAGTTCAGCCTTCATCCAAGTTCTCTGTGGAGACTGAAATGTTTGCTTTGGGTTTAGGAAGCGGAGGAGAGTGAGAGAATGTGATTGGAAGCAGACAATAAGGAACCTGGGGAAGGGACTGTGACTGTCTGCCCTACCCGGAAACGTTGCCTACCGCCCTGATTTAATTCGTGGGAATGCAACTTGCTGTTGTTGTGTGGTTGGTTCCTTTTCAGTTTGTTTGGTTTCTTTCAAATAGCCCAAGATTGTCCTGTGTTTGCTATACAGAAGCCTAGCTCTCCAAGACCCAACCTAACGGCTGCCGTGAAGTAACTTGGGCTCTGGGTTGTTAAATGCATGGCTACCAAATGATGACACCCTTTTGGGGAGTCTCATTTGTGTGACCCATGTGACATGGCCTCTGAGAGCTGGTCAGGATCCCACTGGAGCTTGAGGGGAAAAGCCACTTAGAAGAGAGGAACAGCAGAATTCATTTCCAGCCCAGCAGCATTTCATGCCAAGGCCGGAGCAAAGCTAAAATTAGATGGACTCTTGCCAGCTTAGAAATCTGGTTCTGCATTCTGGTGCGTGAGGTGCCTAGAAGTGTACCTTTGTTGGCAGGGAAAACGGGGTGTCTCTGGCTTTCTCCAGCCCCTGAATGAATACGACTTTCATTTATTTACCGGGCGTCCATGTGCTGCTGGCTGTATATTCAGATTCCCCAGGCTGTACCAGGGCAGGAGAAAAATGAATCATGCTCTTGAATGCATTAAGTAAGGGCCTAAATTTAGTCCTCCTTTCTGCTTCTCTGAGTATTTTTACAAGTTTAGATAGTAATGTGAAAGCAGAATGTCCAAAACTTACTTTCTACCATGACAACTTAATATTATCTCGCCCTTTCCATTCACTCCAAATTAACTATCCGATCTACTTAATGCCTGGGTTATGTTTTTTTTCTTACTGCCTAGGGCTTTTCCATCTCAAATTAATAGGTAGTCTGGGGTAGGAAGGTTTTTGTTTTGTTTTTGCTTTATTTATGTGTGTATATATTTAGTACAAAGGTTTGCTATGAAAAAAAAATCCTTGCTTTTTGGGTCCATGTTGTCTCTGTGATGTTGACTGAATTTAAAGTGTTGTTTTTGTCATGTGTGTGCATGTAAAGCCAAAACACATTCCTGAATTATTTTTCTACCTCAAATTAATTGTTCCTCACTTCCCATGTGGAAATCAGGACAGCTCAAGGAGCCAGTCTCTAAAGTACGCCTGCTTGTGGTGAAGCTTAGAGCAGCATGAACGAAGAAGATGACTATTGTTATGCATTGCAATTGTGAAACGCCAGTTCTCAAGACTCAGGGCTGTGCATCTATTTAGTATTCTGGACTGACCTTCTCTAATGGATTCAGAGCACACGAATGCCTCACAGCTATAGTGTGGGGAGTGTTGCTTGACCAAAGAAAGTATTTTGGAAAAGAAAACTTGAGCCAGTGCCAACTTTTGGGAAACGGAGAATTGTTTTGTTGGGTTTTGTTTTCACAAATTGCTAAGGAAGCAGGCCAATTTAAGGCACCATCCTCATTTTCTGTCCCTGAAAGTCAGCTCACGTTATGGAGAATACCCACCTGACTTGTTTACTAATACAAACTGAAGCTTCAGGATTTACAAATAACAGAGCTACCTGCAGACAGGCCTTTGTGATGATTCCGGACACTGTTTTGATCAACACTTGTTCTATTGTCATAACATTTAATTGGCATTTTCTCACAGGTTGGACTCCACTTTGAGTTCTTTCTTCAGTCAATGAATATTTATTTTCTTTGTACTATGAGCTGGAAACCAGAGCACAGAGATGCCTGTGACAGAGGCACTGTCTTCAAGGAGCTTACAGTCCAGGAAAGGCCAGCTGACACTGACAATGCATGTGTAGGGATGGAGCCAAAGAAAGTAGTCAGTTCCACCTGGGGTGGGAGATGAGACCTTGCAGAGAAAGGGAGGGTTGAGGTGAGCCGCGCAATATGAGCTGATGTTTCAGGCAGATGAGAGCAGGAGGTGTAAGGAGGGGAGAATGGCCTTCCGAACTGCGAATTAGTATAAAAAGTTCCAGGAGCAATGGATACTTTAGTACGGCTGATGGTAGAGTAAGAGGCAAGAGACAGGAAGTAGGACAGAAGGGTCTGAGGAAAGAGATGGGGTACAGATCCTGGAGGACTTCTACTCCATGCTCAGAATAGTACCACGATCAAGATGTATGTTTTCATCAGAGCTCCCAAGCAAAAATGTGGAAGGTCCATAAGAGGGGTTGAGGTAGGAGGTGAGAGGTGAGAGGAAATTTCTAATGCAGCAGCAGCTGGAATGGAGGAAACAGGCAGGATGAAATTTTAGGAAGGAACAATCAAAAGAACCCGAGAAGAAATCAGATGGTGCAGAGGGTGATAGTGGGAAAAGCGGATGAGGATTTAAAACAAAGGAGCTGGAGATTATACCAAGGTTTCTGGCTTAGTCTAAAGGGTGATGTCATTCACTGAGATAGAGAATCTGGGACGAGGAACTATGGGGGTATGGGGATTTTTTCCGTCAAGATTGAATTGAGTTTGAGGTTTCTATGGGAATTCCAGGAAAACCATGAAGAAGGCTATTTTGCACATAGAACTCTGGAGCTCAGTAGAAGCTGGACTGGAGATAGAGATTTAGGGATCAACTATATAACCACCATGATGGTTAATGCCATGATGGGTGAGCTTACCAGAGGGCATAAGTGGAGGGGGAAGAGAAGGCCAGTGGAATACTGAGTGGTCAACAGTGTCAAATGCAAGAGAAAAGCCCAACTGGGTGGATATTTACAGAAGTCCATTTAGTTAGTCCTTCAGGAAGTCACTGGTGACTTTTGCCAGGGGATTTTTATTTCAGTGGCCAGTGCAAAAACCAGTTACAGTGATGTAAGAGTAAATGAGCAGCGGACAAAGCATTTACTAGGGAAGAGGGAGAGAAGTGCTGTATATGTATCAGCGGGGCAGGAGAGACAGAGAAAGCACAATGTAGAGTAGAGCTCTAAGAAGAGTGATGTCTTATAATCACCGCTAGGAAAATGGCAGATGTCACTGACTTGGTACATATCACAGGAGTGCTCTGGGCCACCTATTTGCATAGATAAGTTGTATATTTTCCCAGTCACGACTCTGCACCCGGACATAGTACAGGAAAGACAAATGGCTGGATTAATCCAAGATTGAGGCTTTGCTGTGCCCACATGGCAGAGAGAACAGGGACTAGGGCTATTAAAGATGTTTGCAAGGGTTCTTGAAGTTATACATTGTGAGGTCTAAGATGAAGGGAAAAGAAAGGTATAAAGTTGGTGAAAACCCCAGAGGAAAAAGGAATAATCAAAGGACTAGACTTCTAGCCTGAGAAGCAATTACATTGACTAAAGATCCCGAAGGCTGTGATGATACGATGTGGTCAGGGAATAGTAATTGGTGTTCAGAATTAAGAGGTGAAGCAGTTTAGAATAACGATAAGGTCCAGGGGTAGCTACGAGGATGGGTTCTAGAACATGCTGGAGTTGAGGTCAAGTATCTTGAAGCTAGATTCTTCTGTGTTTGTCAATACAGATATTGAAGTTGTTCACAATAATGACAGAAAGTGTGAACGGGAAGACTTTGATCAAGATGCCCTGAAACTTAAAAAAGAAAGGGCTTTTTGCACAAGAGTAAAAAACAGTGGTTTTGAAAAGGCAAAGAGTATCAATAAAAATGCAGACATTACCTCTGGGAACCACAATGTAGAAAATGTGCAACTTCTACTTGTAAAGGTTACAGAGAGGTGGTGTCTTCCTGCAAGATAGATTTTAATTAAGGCAAGAAAATGGGGAAGTGAACTCATAAAAACATGAGAAAGAAGGCCAGATGCAGTGGCCCATGCAATTCGGGAGGCTGAGGCAGGAGGACCATTTCAGGTCAGGAGTTCAAAGCTCCAGTGACGTATTATTGTGCCACTGCACTCCAGCCTGGGCAACAGAGCAAGACCCTGTCTCAAAAAAAAAAAAAAAGGTACAAGAAAGCAGAGGAGTTTGTATTCAGTGATAATTGGGTTCCAGAAGACTCAGGGGAAAAGGAGAAAAAGGGAACAGCGATAAGAGCTCAGGGGGCAGAAAGCCTAGCATCATATGAGGACAATAGCCCAGGGGAAGGTGGGTGGCTGGATGAGCTTGCATTGTAGGAATAGAGGATGACAGAAAGAAGTAGGGTGGGAGTAACTTAGCCAGAGTTTTAAGAGAGTTAAAGACTGGAACCCTAGTAGTATAAAAGGTCAGATGAAGCTAATGATATCTAGCCCTAAAAGGATGGAATTGGAGACTTTGTGTAACAGAGAAGAGTAACTAGATCCTGAAGAGGAACCTCCCCAAATGGCTAGAGAATTCTCCATCTCAAAGGAGGTTCTCCTTTTGAAATTGGCAATGGCTTGTGATGCTAGAGAAGCATCATTCATCACCTTCCACAAAGGTGAACTCTTGATATAACCTTGGAATATTCCACTTTTCTTTAACTTTTTCCAGACTTGCTAATATCTTGCCTATAATTAAATTGAGTGCTTGTTCCATCTTGACTGTTTTCAGCCTCTGTTGTAATTCTGCCTTTAACAGAGCATTTTTGTTTCACCCTATGTTTGTGTGACTTCAAAGACCATGCTTTTTCTACTCTACCATGACTAGTAAGTCCTCGGTAACCCGGCTACTCCCAGTAGAACTCCAGAAACACCATGTAGCCTGAGCCCGCAAAGCATGTGCAAGCTAGCGTTCACTTTCATACACTCTCGCATGTATATGCAGACTCACATTTCTCTTTTCTCTCCTCCAGCCCTGCTTCTGCCAAGACATTTTTATCTATTCCCCAAATCCTCCTTTCTGTTGCCCCTTCTGAAAACACTCTAAGGTCCCTGAGAGCTTGTACATTTGGAAAAAGCAGCCAGAGAAACTCAAGGGCTATTTCTGGATTCTGTGCTGCCACCTTCCGTTCCCTGGGGTGGGGAGTCCTGAGCCAGTACCTGCTTGAAATACGGGAAGAGAAGTGAGTACTTCTCCATACTATTCCACCACACTAATTTAACCATCTTGTAAGTAAAAACAGGACACCCAAAATAAAAATAAACCCATCGGCTGCACGCATCCTAGACATAACCTACATGTTTCAAAGGAAAGATTATATATGAAGTAGTTGTAATCTGGTGTCATCATAAATCATCTCACAGTGTGGCTGCAGGGATCTCTTAGACTCCCAGAATGGTGGTAAGTCTGGAAATTCTTCAGAACAGCCCTGTACAGAAGCTATTGTGATGGTACTCATCCAGATCTATGTTGTCCAGTACCATAGCTGCTCATCACATATGGCTACTGAGTGCTTGAAATGTGGCTAGTATAAATGAGAAACTAAATTTTTAATATTTCTCTTTTTAATTAACCGAGATTTTAATTTAAATAGCTGCATGTTGCTAGTGGCTACTGAATTAGATAGCTCTGTTCTAGAATATAAAAATCCTTTAGAATGCCAGCTCTGTGAGAGCAGAGACCACATTTTCCTTGTTCACTGCACTGTCTCCAGCCCCTCAATCTGTGTCTCATACAATGTAGGTGCTCAGAAAATAGTTGGTGCATGAATTAAACTCCTTGAAGCAGAGGATAGAGAGTGATGTTGTTATCTGCTTTAAACAATCAATCAAGCAAACAAAAAGATTTCAGGGACTACATATAAAGAAACTAGAAAAGCTGAAGTGTCAGAAATGTCAGTAAAGATGATAAAAAGAAGCTACGTTTGTTATAAAGGAATTTAAAATGTGGATTAAATTAAATGTAGTGATCGTGGATTCATGACACACACACACACGCACAGGGTGGAGGCGGGGAGGAGTGAGAAAGGAAAGTGGAATCAAAGGGGATTCTAAAGTTCCTGAAAGTAGCTAGCTAACTTTGTTTTCAAGAAGAAAATTCCAGCTGCATTCAAGAAATATCTATTGAAAAAGTCATGATTGTAGTATATGTGCAAAGATTAGGCAGCTATAAGGAAGGGAGGGAGGAAATGAGGGAGAGAAGGAAGTAAAAAGGAAGGAAAAGATAAGGAAAGAAGGGAGGGAGGGAGGGAGGGAAGGTAGGAAAGGAAGGAAGGCCGGCCCGCCTACCCGCTGGCACTTGATTGTTGAGGGCAGCAGAGGAAGGAAGAGAGAGCTGTGTGAGCCCAGCTGCAGGACCAGTTGAGGCACATGCAGAGAGCCCCACCAGCTCTGAGCCTCACCATGATAGCAGCGGTTGCCATGCATCCTGTAACTATGGCCTTTCCAAAGGCTCAGTGTTCTGACCAAACACAGCAAGGCAGATGGTTGATTTCCACTCAAAACAGAGTACACCCCTTCTTAATGACGTGGCAAGATTTTAATCGATCTTTATTAACAGCAACCAACAAATAGATCTCCACACAGACTAACTATTAGCAGATGATCCCAGCAAGGCCCATGCTTTAGTTGATTTTCCCTCAAATGGGACAGAGTTCAAATAAGCCTGCAACCTCAATATGTAAGGGAAAGGAAGATGCTCAGGATCTTTTGCAAGATACTATCCAGTGGAGCGAGTCGCTTCCTGCAGTTAGATTTCAGACCACGTCTGTCAAGTGATGTTTGACTGAATTGCTCGGCCTTCAGTCAGATATTTGATATCTAGAACATCAGTGCGAAGGTTCAAGATGAGTGCTTGCTTGGAAAAAGACCCCAATAACTTCAGGTCAAATGCAGGATGTTGAGTCTTCATCTTAGTGACACACTCAATTCAAGGAGATGACACCCACTGGTGAGTTAAGGATAGAGGTGGCTATTCCTTGACCCAGGCTCTGGTTATGTGGGCTTTCATTTTACACTGGACATATATGTTTTATGGACTCTTCTGTGTATATATCTCATAATCTAATACACAAAGGAATAAAGGAGACATCCTCCTATAATATTTTCCAGATTCTAGTTTGAATGGGTTCATTCATTCAGTGACATTTGCTAAGCACTTCAAGGGCCAGGCTCTGTGCCACAAGATGGGAGTTAAAAAGACATACTTTATTGCCTCGGTTTTGAAGGAAGTTGCTGAAGAAGACTGACAGCTAAACACACATTACAAATCAGCGTGATATATATCACATACGTATCTCATATATATCACAGAAGTGTTGTGTAAGGACTTAACTCAAAGGAAAGGACACAGTTTAGCAGTAGGAAGAGGGGACAGAGAAAAGGAAGGGAGGGCCAGATGCACTCTGAGAAAGTCTCCTGGAGGTAACAGTTAAGCTGGATCACAAAGGATATTAAGTGTTTTTCAGACAGATAATGACAGGGCACTCTAAACAGAGGGACTGTTATGTACAAAGCCAGAGGCATGACAGAGCACGCCGGGCGTGGACCTGTGGGGGCCAGAGAGAGTGGAGACATAAGGTGTCCTCCCTGGACCAGCCTGGAACTAGCCTCCGGGTTAGTTCCGTGTACCAGGTGCTCCCAAGCCCCCTGTACCTACCCTGGGTTAATGTGGACACCATATTTTTTTTGTCTGATTTATTGTATGTATCCCTCAGTGGATTCTATGCATTGTGGGGCTTGGGGATGGGTTGGGGCCAGGGTCTGTATTCATCTTTTCCACCATTACTTGAGCAAATAAGTGGAGAAGAGGTTAGTAAGGTAAATTGCTATAAAGGGCTTTATATGTCAGGCTAAGCAACTTGGATCTTGTGGGAAATTCACAGGTCACCTTGTGTGGAGCCTCTTGTTAAGTACAGCTTCAGTTTATGGAACTCATAGGTGTCATTGAAGAGTGGGGAGATGGCAGCTAGAAAACATGCAACCATAATGCTCATTTCTGGGAAATTAGATAAGCCATAAAAAAGCCCTTTGTTCCAAAGTATCTTCTAAAAGAGGGGTAACAACTCTCTCTTTTAAGAGTAGAAATATTCCCTGAACAGGTTAAACCTGCTGACTCTTTTCCCCTTAATGTGAAGTATGTGAATCTCTCCTCTCAACCCTCAAAATAGCTGAAATCAGCATTCAGGAAAGGAGCGTTGAAATGGGGGCAGGTGACATGGAAGCTGATGGCTCAGCATGCATGAGGTGGGCCCTGAACAGCCAGCAGCCAGCATGAGGCAACTGAGTGTCTGGAGGGCAAGGAAAGTGAGACAGGGTGTCGAGAGGCTTCACAAAGACACGTGGTGGCAAAACGGCTTTGCCAACGTTGCAATTTTGTCAAGGGTCCTGGCAGATGCCCAGTTTGCCTCCAAATACTGTCTTCTACGCTGCCTGCGGTAAATTGTTGATGCCTGAACTTGAATATCAGGATCATCTGAAGTTCTACAAGCCTCAGGCTCCTCAGTTCGGTCTGCAGGCATGGGCTTCCTAGCTGCAGCTTTTTCAGTTCAGCTAGTTTTCTCCTCCTGTAAACCCTATCTCTCCCCTTCTGGAAAACTAACAGAGATGCAGAGGAGAGAAAGGAAGAGAGGAGGGAATGAATGTATTTATATACTACTCTCTCTCTCACTTTTTTCTTTTTTATCATTAGTTCATCCACATCAAAAAATCTATTCCCACTTGGCATGGTGGTGCACACCTGTAGTCCCAGCTACTCGTGAGGTTGAGGCAGGAGGACCGCTTGAGCCCAGGAGTTCTGGGTTATAGTGTGCTGTGTTGATCGGGCATCCACAATAAGTTCAGCATCAATGTAGTGACCTCCTGGGAGTGAGGCAGCAGCAGGTTGCCTTAGGAGGGGTGAACTGGTCTAGGTTAGAAATGGAACAGGCCAATACTCCCATGCTGATGGGTAGTGGGATCATGCCCGTGAACAGCCACTGCACTCCAGCCTGGGCAACATAGTAAGACTCTATCTCTAAAAAACTAAAAATAAAAATCTATTATCCAGGAAACTCAAAGGTCTGAAAGGCCCAAGGACAACCCAGAGAAGCTGAGTACTCTCAAATAGGCTTTCTTGTGACCACAAGATAATCTCCCATAGTCAAGGTCTATCTCACTGGTTCTCAACCAGAGGCAGTTGCACCCCCTAACCACCACCCGGCAAAGAGACATTTGGCACTGCCTGGAAGTATTTTGGTTGTCACAACCAAGGGGGTGCTACTAACATCTAGCGGTAGAGGCCAGGGATGCTGCCTAATATCCCATGATGCACAGGACCTCTTCTCCAAAGAATTATCCCCCCCAAAATGTCAATGTGCTGACATTGAGAAAACCTGGGTTCTGAACCCAAAATTCAACTCCTTCTTATTGCTTCTCAAAGAAAAATGACACAATATAGTTGCCTCAATTTGTAAAAAGTCCTAAAGGACAGATCTGAAGGGGCTCCAAGTCCTCACAAACTAAAGCCAGGCAGAGAGTGCTACAGGTCCCCAATGATCATCCCTTACAGGGTTTCACGACATCTCCCTCTGCTCTGCTCACTCTGTCTTCAGACCAAAGACCAAGTTAGGACATCGGGCATTTAGAGTGTCTGAACGGTCAACATGAAGGACCACTTTTGGCAAACGCCAGTAGATCTTGTCCCATGCCCTTGGGCACCAGTTTTGGACATAATAAGCTATCATTGCTATGAAGAACAAGAAGAACCCAGGGCCTTAACCTATCATTTATAACTTACAAATATTTTGCAAATCCAGGTGGAGTCTAGCAAACTTCAATACCTCCCTTCTCAAGTTTGCATCTAAGAGACACCAGTCTTTATTTTTTTGCGGGGGGGTGGGATAGAAAAGCACCATGATGCACTCACAAAGAAAGTGGTCTGAGTGATCTCAGATGTCCTGGCGAAATAGTTCAGTTCAATCAATCCAGCTCACTGTTTGTGATAAAGCACAAAGGGGAATCATACCCCCCATGATAAGACTCAATAGTGATATTTACTGACCAACTTAACACCACTGAACCAAATTGAAAACAGCTTTTAAACATGCACTGAGGCCAGTGACTCTCTCCTGAGTCGAGGGGCTAGCTTTACAGAATCACAGGCCTTGAAGCAAAAGGATGAAGTCTGCTATGTGCCCTTTTTAATATTCTGAACAAGGGCTTCAGAAGTAAAATGTCACTGTGAACTGAATGGTTACAGTACTGTTACAAGAAAGCCAGTTGCTGACAAGTACTTCAAAGTCACTCGTGCCACCTGAGGAACATAATGTTCAAGCACTGAAGGAACTATATATGGTGCATGCGGTTCTATTCTACAGCAAGTAATTGAATATACAGGGCGGGGGATGCCTCTATCAAACAGGTCACGCACTAAAAGACTGGATTCTTTCCTGTGGATTTAAGATTATCAACCCTATCAGGAGTCTACATAAGACAGCAAACTGCTGAAAATGTCACTGCTTTTTGCAAAATGTACGACAGTCGTACTTAAGCAGGTTGTATTGAATACAGGGATGCCTGAATTCTCTATTAACTACCAAGTGTGTTACAAAACTATGTCTTGGGTTTCACGGGTTTCTTCTGACATTTCTAGGGAAAGGGAAGTCAATTAACATTTGTTGAGAGGCTATTACAGTGGCTGGCACCAGGCCAGGCACATGATACACTGTGACTCATTAGTGCTGATTTACTAGTGATCTACATGAAGAGCAGAGGTTAAAGAACTTGTTGAAGGCACACAGCCAGGAAGTGGCAGAGGCTGAATTGGAATCCATACCCATCTGACTTCTAGACCCACGCTCTTAACTTCTGCATTAGAACAGAAGGCTGCTTCCATCTGAATCCAGAGCCTCGCGCTTTCCCCTACACCTCACTGCAGTGACTAGACCACATCATGCATTTATTTACTTAGCAACCACTTATTACAAAGAGAAAGCAGTAAACAAGAGAGGCCTTGGCATGCACTTCATAGCAGTTACATCTACTGTGGGGTTCGGTGGAAACAGTAAGTCAACAAATAAACAGCATACTTTGGGGTGGTCATAACTGCCAGGGAGAAAATAAGTCCAACTACTAGGATCAGAGTCACTGCGGTAAGGACGTGGGCATACAATTTTATAGAAAATGGTCAGTGAAAGGGCTTGAAGAGATAACATTGAGCTGAAATGTGAATAATGGAAATAGGCATGAAAATTGCTGGGGCAGGGACATTCCAGACAGAGAGAACAGCAAGGGAAAAAGCCATATGGTAGGCATGGTCTGGATGCTTTCAACTGGGATCAGAAAGAATGCCAGTGTGATTGGAGTTTAAGATCTACAGCAGGGGCCAGGTGCGGTGGTTCATGCCTTTAATCCCCGTAATACCAGCACTTTGGGTGGCCAAGATGGGTGGATCATGAGGTCAGGAGTTTGAGACCAGCCTGGCCAAGATGGTGAAACCCCGTCTCTACTAAAAATACAAAAATTAGCCGTGCACAGTGGCAGGTGCCTGTAATCCCAGCTACTCAGGAGGCTGAGGCAGGAAAATCACTTGCACCCAGGAGGCAGAGGTTGCAGTGAGCCAAGATCACACCATTGTACTCTAGTCTGGGTGACCGAGCAAGCCTCCATCTGGGAAAAAAAAAAAGAAGATCTACAGCAGCAACTCAAGTTGGTGTAGCATGTCGTGGTGGAATTTCTGTGTTCAAGTATGTGGTTTAATTCTAAATGAAGACTGGATTTAAGAACTGGATTTAAGAACAGGATCGGCAACTTTGCAGCTATTCAAGACACAGTGCACTGCCAAAGTTTGATGGTCAGGAAGGTAGAGAATTGCCCAGAAACCACTGGTTTCCAGAATTAGGAAATGAGGAAGGGAGCTTCCTCCACCATTGAAGCCATCCTGTGGCTTCCCAGAAGAGTTTCTACGGCACTGACATGTGATACCTTGGATAGTCTCAGAATCACTCATCATGGATAAATTAGACAGTACCATGAAAAATACATTGTACTGCCCATGAAATTCACCTGTCTCTACAAGTATGTCAAAATGGCATTCATCATGAAAACAGGGGACATCCTGGTAATACAAATGAGACATGGCTCATAGATGGGTCAGAAAATTACACATTGGAAAGAGGTAGCTAATGTCCCAAGATGCCAGCAGCATTGCACAGAATATAATGTACTCAGAGAAAAAGCTTGATGAAGAGTTTGCTTTTGGAAGTCATCATTAGTCCAACCACAGTTCATAGTTATGGAGTGCCTGGTGTGGGTAGAGAACTTGGTTAAGAATGGTTTGAGTTAGTGTGACAGGAACAGTCCAGGACAGAGGCAGAAACCAGACACTAAATCTCAGTTCTGTCATGTCTACTAACCCTGTGACCTTGGGCAAGTTACTGAAACTCTCTGTTCTTTGGTATATTCTTAACAGTTTGAGGACAGAAAGGAGGTCAACCCTGGTGTTCCTCTCACACAAGAACACAGCCCAGAAAAAGAACGTTCTTTCCCAAATGAATATAAGCCCAAATGAATATAATCAGACATTCATGCATATTATTGTTTTTGATGAAGCTAAAATTTGCATCAATGTCAGAGTGGGATGTATTCAAGGAAAAAAAATAAGCATTAATAAATAATAGCACTGGTGATGTGTAAATGTGCCACATTAATGAAAGTGATACCCGAAGACCAAAATTTGGGAAAGAATGAAACAAATGGCACAGTGTCAAAGGCTACTTAGAGATAAGGTGTTATTAGAGATAGTAGTAACTGTAGGAAAAAATGAAGTAGGGTATGTGTAAGGGTGAGCCCTATAAAGCTAAAGTTTGCAAAGCCATTGTTTCTTCCAGCAAGGAAGCCAGCTCCAGGTAGATGTAGGAGCCTTCACTACTTCAGACACCCAGGTGCCCTCTAGGCTTCTCTGTTCCATTTATGTTCATTTAAAATGAGGGGGGAGGATGGCTTGATCCTAGGAGTTCAAGATCAGCTTGGGCAACATACCAAGACCCCATCTCTACAAAACAAAACAAATTTAGCTGGGTGTGGTGGCACACACCTGTGGTCCCAGCTACTTGAGAGACTGAGGTGGAAGAATTGCTTGAACCTGGGAGTTTAAGGCTGCAGCGACCTGTGATTGTGCCACTGTACTCCAGCCTGGGTGACAGAGTGGGACCCTGTTGGAAAAAAGAAAAAAAACAAGCTCACTGAAACAACTAAGCCAAAATAAGCAGTCTCAAATAGCATGCCTCTCTCTCCACAGCAAAACAGAACCAAGGTGTTATGCTGCAGCTCCTCATGAAAAACCACAATTGTGTTTCTCCCATTGTGTCAGCCTGCCAGCCAGCCTGAAAGTCATTCTGGACAGCTAACCTAATTATTCATTCATTCATGGATTCAGCAAATATTTGGAACCAACTCTGTTCCAGGCATTCTCCTGCGTAATGGGGAATAGTAATGAGAAAAACTGATGAAGCTCCTGCCTCCTGGGGAGCTCATAGCCTAGTAGAGGCATCAGAGATCAAACCCAGAATTACACAAATAAATACTTAATCGTAAGCTCTGCTAAGTATGTGATGAATGAATACAGAGGGCTATGAGAACACCTCACAAGGAGATATATTTGGGGCTCAGAGAAAGGCTCTCTGAGGAAGTGACTTTCAAGCCAAGCTATGCAGAATAAGCAGGAATTTGCTAGGCAAAGAGTAGGAAAAGAGCCCAGGCAGGGGAAACAGCCAGTGCAAAGTCCTGAGACAGAGGGGAGGGTACTCCTCCTGCCAGTAACTGAGAGAAGACCAGCAGGGTAGAAGTATGATGTGCAAGGAGAGAATGGTGGGGAGTAAAGTTGGAGAGGCAGACCAGGGCCAAGTTGTGCAGGGCCTTTTAGGCTAGTGTAAGGATTTGGATGTTCTCCTAATTCACTGGGAAAACTATGAAGTGAAGGATTTTGTGCAGGAATTGAGTTGATGATCATGTTGATGATGGTGGTGGTGGTAGTGTGTGTGTGTGTGTGTGTGTGTGTGTGTGTGTGTGTGTGTGACATGAATTGCATGGTTTAACCTACATTTCTGCATCAATCCAAGGGTTACTAGAACCCTTTTTGAGGGCTCAACAAACACCAGACCCTGCAGTGTAGGAGCTGGCAAGCCTGGCTTCCAGGCTGTTTGCCCTAATGTGCTGGCTATGAGGACCTGAGCCCAGTTCTTCACTGTGAGATGAAGTGATTAGACCTGAACTCTAACAGCGGTGGTCTTGACAGGCAGCATGGCCCCCATGTTTTGGAAACTTTACCTTGGAAATTGAAGGGGTTTTTTTGAAAACTTTACCCTTTTTTTTTTTTTTTTTGGAAACTTTACCTTAGAAATTCAAGGGTTTTTTTTGCCCTCCCTTATTGTTTTTACTTGCCCTCCCTGATCAGGGGCATCATTGCCACTGAGGAGTTAGAGCCCAGGCTGTGTGTGTAACATGCAGTGCACAGGACACTCCCACAATGAATCATTGTTCTCTATCCACACAGCTTTCTGCTATCCCAGCAGACATTCACGTAGGTGAAAACCTGGTTATAATTATCTAAGCCTAACTCCATTTTACATTTAAATACACAAATGTTTCCATGTTTTTAATAAGCTGTGAATTTTTCCAGGAATGAAACCACCATGAAAATCGAGGGAGATGGTATTTTGTTTGCTTTGGAACTTTCTCATGGGTTGTTCACCATTTTGGAAAATCAACTCACAATGTTCCTCATTGTATTTGAGCCTCACATCTGTCTACATTTGTATCTGTCTTATTCGTGGAAGTTCTTCATTTAGGTGCAAACATTTGACCACTTCACTATGGCTTCTGGAATTGTTATGTCTGAACATTTATATATTGAAATAGTTATTTTATTATAAATTATGTTCCTTTGATTTCCCTTTTTTTAAAATTAGGACATTATATTGATTCTTCTATGACTACATGTACAGGTAAATTATATCATCGATAAATTTCACCTCAGAAGAATGAAGGAGCAGTAGGAAATAGTTATTATTAAAAAGAGGTGTTAGGGCTGAGAAGATTGAGAACAATTGAACAAGCCCGTTCAGGGCTTTAAAATGCTGCAATTTTAGAAATCTAGTTACTTACTGTATTTAGATGCTCTCTTGGTAACTTTAACGTGTGAGAATTCTATGTAAAAAAAAAATGTATTTTGTTAAATGGTGGAGAGAGTTATCGAAATTAACATCACCAGTGAGAAGTCATCATTGTGTTGTTTACCCACTGATATGTTATAAAAAGAAAGGCATTTCATCTTTGTGATGTTTTTCCAAAAACCCATAACCCCCGTCTAATCATGAGAAGAAAACAAAAATCAGACAAACTCAAATTGGGTGACATGCTACAAAATGTCTGACCAGTACTCCTCAAGACTCAGTGCCAAAGTCTTAAAAAATAAGGAGAGACTGGAGAACTGTCACCAACCAGAGGAAACTAAGGAGAATAATAATAAAACACAATGTGGGATCCTGGAAGAGAAAAAGAATTTTAGTGGAAAACTAATGAAATTTGTATCAAGTTTGGAGTTTAGCTAATAGTAATGTTCAAACAGTAACTTATGAATGTAAATTTCTTAGGTTTGGCAAATATAGGTGGTTATTTAAGACTTTAGCATTAATGGAGACTGGGTAAGGAATATACAGAACAGGAATTTTCTGCAACTCTGCAGAAAAAGTAACTCTGCAACTTTTCTACAAATCTAAATGTATTTAAGTTTGTTAAAAGTCTCTTTGTTACCAAAAAAAAAAAAAAAAAAAAAGCATAGGAAAGCATTAGGAATTCCACATTTGAACGTAACTTAAGGAATTTTTCTCCAGGATCAATGTATAAAGAAGACAAAGACGTCCAGGAACCACTGCCAGCTAATGCAAAGCACTGTGTCCTTTAGTGAGTACACAAATGCCAACAGTCAAGGCGGACATGGAGAAAATGAAGGGGACAAAGTCAATCAGGCTTCAAAGGGGCAGAGAGACATTGCCAGCAACACAGAAAGCAGAAGCCTCTTTCTGCTTCTACAGAAGCAAAAAGAAGGATCAATAAACATGCTATTATTGAGAAAAATGTAGGTAGTCAGGGAGTAAAGAGATGTGAGGGTCATAAAAATAATAGTAGCAAATACATAGCGCTTTCTACATAGCAAGCACTGTCCCACATGTGTTATGAATACTAACTCATTTTATCCCTACGAGATAGGATTATTGCCCCTATGTTTAATGGGCAAGGAAACTGAGGCACAGAGAATATACCTGTGTATTCTGTGGAACCCTATAAAACTACCTTTTTTGTAAGTCAAAAATGGTCTACTCTCAGAAAGTACATATGGTTCACATTTAACTTAATCAGTAACTTGCCTAAGAGGTACAGCTATTTGAGAGGCAGGGTTGGACTTAGAACCCTGGCAGCTGGCTCAGAAGCCTGGACTGTGAGCCTCTAAGGTACAGGGCCTCCAGCAGAAATGGTCAGCATTTACAGAGTGCTATGTGGCAGGTGCTGTGCTAAACCTTTGCACACATCAGCAACAACTCGTTTATCTGCACAACAACACTCTTAAGGTAGCTGTGATTATCACCTAATTTATAACTGAAGAAACTGAGGCCCAGGGAGCTTGTGTGAACTGCCAAAGCTTACACAGCTAGTAAATGGCAGAGCTAAGATTTGAACCCATGTTGGCCGGCTCCGGAGCCTGGGTCCTGTGTTCTGTGTCTCCTGTGTGTCTGTAGGTACGGCAGAATTTGGAATGAGATAAGCTTTTGCTGCAGGTCATTAGTCTAGAGAGGAGACACTTTTCCTGTCAAGCCTCTAAACAGATGCTCTAGGCTTCCATTTGGTAAGATACATCAGGGAGACATTTTCTGGCCAGCTCAAAATAACTGATACTGTTATTCAGATGGAACAGAAAATTTACCTCATTATCTCTTCCAAAATAAGCAAGGAAATGAAAGACAATGGAATAAAAGGAAAGAAAAAGAATGTGAAAGATTGGAAGATAGACTATAAAAGATAATCGCAAGTGTTCCCATCCTGGAGATATGTGGAATCAAGCACCGTATTTTATTTGCAATTGAATAGCTTCTCCCTGATCTCAAGTGATTTGGTGGCCATTCAATGGACACTTGGTACCTGATTCTACTTTCTCGAGTAGTTGAGAGGTCATGTCATAATAACCTCATATTCAGTCTACGTAATACACACCAAGGTCCTTTCAGATAGAGAAAAAAATAGTGAATGTTGCTCACCAGCAGATTTACTTTTAAAATATCTAAGGCCAGAAGCAGTGGCTTATACCTGTAATCCCAACACTTTCTGGGAGGCTGATGCAGGCTGATCAGTTGAGGTCAGGAGTTCGAGACCAGCTTGGCCAACATGGCGAAACCCCATCTCTACTAAAAATACAAAAATTAGCTGGGCATGGTGGCGCATATTTGTAATCCCAGCTACTTGGGAGGCTGAGGCAGGAGAATCGCTTGAACCCAGGAGGCAGAGGTTGCAGTCAGCTGAGATCATGCCACTGCACTCCAGGCTGGGAGACAAAGTGAGACTCTGTTTTGGAAAAAAAAAAAAGAAAAAACTCTAGTAATGTTACCCAAAACTTTATTAATGCTAACTACCGAGTGAATCTGAACTAGCAAAAAGAAAAAAAGAAAATCTGAATTACAGATTTTTTTATTGCAGATCCATTATTTTTACATGTGTAAATGTCTTAAGTTAGGCTAGTGATGGATTGCCGAGCAAGAAGATTCTACACAAATACAGAGTCCCAAAATCTAAAGCAGTTCCAACCTTGAGCACTAAATATTTCAGACTTCTGCACACATGCACACAAAAATGGAAGTAACCTTAAATTAATCACTTTAAATATCAAAATAGAGTAGGTTAAGTCCCATGAACTATTGCTCCTGGATCAATGGTTGGAGTCTGTTCCATGGAAACATAACTTAGACAGGAGACAGACCTAAGCAAGGCAGAAGCAATGAAAAATATCTATTTTAAATACTTTTTACATTTTTGTATTTATATAAATATACATGTATCAATTAAATGAAAAGAACATTGCAAGGCAGATATTGTTGGCCCTGCTTTACCCACCTGGCCCTGTAAACCTGACATTGTTATTAGTATTCTATGAAAGCAAATTCATCTCTTGGATTTTGAAACCCACAAACGTGATTGTGAACATCTTTTTTGTTTTACTAAGTACAAACTAGACAGATGTGGACATCCTGATTGATCTCAGAAGCTGACACACAAACTTTTACCAGTTGATAAAGCCAGATCCCTTTGCCTGCTATTCCTAAACTCATTGTCTCTGGTTCCTATTATAATCTGGGACCAGTTAGAGCAGTGCATATCCATGGCAACCATCAATATAACTAGTTCCTTCACTCACCTAGTCACGTGAAATAGTAAGCTATTCTTCATGACATACAGCAAAACAAGATTTCACTTTGTTCATTGCTTGTATAAGTCTTATTTTATGCTTGTCCTTAACCTCTTCTCAACAGACATCCTCCTGCAAACCCAACCCTACTATGCTAAATAAAGCTATCAGTCAAGTTAGGTGCACATAGCTATGCCTAAACAGACTGCTTATTCTTGAGTCCATCTACGCTGTCTAGTGAAATGGAGAGGTCTCTGTTTCCATGGATTAAAAACAGATGCAGGATAAACAAGACCTGAAGAGGGCTTACATTGAGTGTTTGAGGCTGTGGAATGAATCACCTCATCCAACACAATATAAATATTTCCTAGCCTGAAATTGGTTATGTCCCTTCCAAAGAGAATCAGTTTACTCATTTACAAAGGAATTATTGGACAATAGTTAAATGAAGACTGGGCTTTTTCGTTTCTTTCATTATATTTATGGGGATAAGTATTCCATTTACATTAAGTGTATTATCTACATAGATGTGGTTCACAAAGCAAGCATGTTAGCCAAACTCGCTTTATAGCCATTCTTGCCCTCAAAAGTCTTTATAACATGGAAGGATTAATACTTATGGATGTCACCAGTTGAGAGCCACTGACCCAGACAAAAGGATGGAACACAAGGAAAGTCTAAATGCAGATATCTGGGCATGCAAATCCTCCTGCTTTTAAAATAGCTTTCACACCTTGAGAAACAGCACAAAGTAGTGGTTAAGATGATAGAATCCTAGTTTGAATCCAGGCTCTGCCTCTTACTAGCTGTGTGTCATTGTGCAAGTTACTTGCCTATTTGTGTTTCAATTTACTCATCTGTAAAATGGCCATAATAATAGTACCTACTTTGTATTCTTTAGGAGTTGAAATTTACAAAGCATATAGAATAATGCCTGGGTTATAGCAAGTGTTTAATACGTGTCTGTGAAACAAACATTTTGAAAAACAAATGAATGGGTCAGAAATTCTAAAGTGTTTCCTGCAGGGTTTATGCCATTTTGTCTTAACGATCAGCCTCTATAACCTTAATGCCTTTTTAAAAAGGTGTTTGTTGTAATGATCAAATATTGTATATGAAAGCGCCTGGTATAGAATCTGATGTGTGCATCTCTAGGATGGTTGCAACCAGATTTGTTTGCTAGATAATTATCAATGCTTGCTGTAGTTGGGCTTGAAATTTGTTATATCAGATCCATGTCAACCCTATCTGAAGATTATAGAAAAAAATCTCAGCCATTTGCCTTGTGTCTGCGCATGTTGGCATGTCCTATTGTGGCCCCAGTGAACAATTATCACTTGTATTCCACCAGACACCTTAAGTAGAATTGCATCTTTCATATATATTTTATTGTAGTCAGTTCATGTATCCAATTCAGGCATGAGGCTACTCTCTTATATCTTGTTAGCTTAACTTAGTATTCAAGCTGGACTTGACCCCAATTGCCTTCTTTTAGCTCTCCACTCTCCTGTCTCTCTTTCTCTCTCATCTCTCTCCTCTCTCTCCTGTGTGTGTATGTGCATATTTGTATGATCATTGAGAATGCAGCACAAAGCGTGAATATTAACTGTCCCGTTTTTACTAAATAGTTGCACAAGATGTAGAGAAAGGAAGACAGAACATTCTTTTATAAACTCCCTAAGTCCGTAAATACCCCCACGAATACTTGTCTATCAGAGCCCAGCAAACAGTTTTTGTTTCGCAATTCGACAAGGGATATAAGTGGAAAAAGCCCAACTTGTTTTCTTTCTATGTAGGATCCAGAAACTAGCCAATGTTTATATGGCTTGCGGTTTAGTTTTAGGATTTTCTCACAGGTCTATTCAGACCAACTTGGCCAAAGGAAATGCCATTCACATAGCATTGTTTAGAGTGGCACTGCATGAAGCATTCGCTTACTAAAAATGTGATGGCCATATTTTTTTTTTTTAAGTGTAGGTTAGATTTGACGTGTCACCAGTTTGTACTCTGGAGAGTTTATGTGTTGGCAAAGTGAAGCCATCTAATTTTCAAATACTCTAACGAATATTATTAACCTAGTTGATCTTTGCTGTGTATGAGCATGTGCACGTTTCCAGGCATAAAAGAAAAATACAGATTTTCTGTAAGCCACCTTGAAAGTAGCAACCTTCCTGTCTTCAGAAATACTGAAAATGAGAATTTAAATCTACCCTTTCTCTTCACATACTTTATGATGGGTGTCATTGTTGAGTGAAACTGTCTATAAAATTGTTCGGGTTAACCTCTGGCTATAGCTTCGGTTTGGGTTTCTCGCCTGGAACAAGTTTAAGGTGCTTAAGGAACAGAAGGATGTTTCCTGCATCCAAGCTTATTGTTCTTTGACACAGCAGGTGCAGTGAACAGTGTGAGCTAAGCAGCAACCACTAAGGAGTCTAGCTGCAGTGAGAAAAGCTGGGTTTCTGCCCTGATGTCATCAATAAGAACCTTGTTCCCGCTCCCAAACCTCATACTGTGAGGTTTTCATCTACCTATAAAGGTTGGTTTTGCTCAAACCAGATTAGAAATCAACTTTCTCTTGGCAGACTGCTGTTTGGCCAATAAAGGCAGGGCAGCTGTGTATGTGGGTGGGATTGAGACGAAACCTGACCCCTCCCTGGCATGCATTTTCCTTTGCCCTCCATTTCTTACAGTAGGTGGACACAGAAAGGAGTCTGAGAGTCTCTGTTGCAGACTGCACAGGACCAACATTCAGCTGCCTTCAGATCTCTCACCTAAGTACAGCAGGGCCGTTCCCTATTTCATGTAAGGGCATTGAGGATCTGGTGGGGAAAATAGAAATAATGAAGAGAGGGTTTACTTAGTAGATGAGAAACCATCAGGCCAGAAGTGGAATGGATGAGGAGCAATTACTCAGTTTCTTTAATAGATCCAATAAAGGATTATAATAAATAATAATGCCTTACTGTTATAAGTTTATATCCTTGCCTTGGAGCTTGATTTGATCCTCTGAAGTCCTTCCACAGTCCCCACATGCTGCTTTTCCTGCTCCCACCCCTCGGTATTCTTTCCTCTTCGCCAGCTACTCCCTGGCATTACTCCAGACTGGGGACCTTCTTGTGTTCACAGAATGCAGCCAATCCGCATCCACCCCTGGGCCAAGCAGTGCCTGGTGCTTAGAGCATCCTTTCCCCAGAGAGCCTCTTATCCAACTCCCTCATCTGAGGTTGGAGTCTTTGTTCAAATCTTGCCCTCTCGATGTGGCTTCCCACCACCAGCATCACCCGTGGACCTCCCACATCACACCTGATCTTCCTACCCTATGTTCTGTACTTTGTCCCACAGCATTTATCACCTCCTGACAGCCTGCTTAGCTTATTTATCTATTATGCTGTTGCTTCTTTTCTGTCTATCCACTATCACCACCACCATCCCTTCCCCACTATAGATAGTCTCGGGGCAGGGATCTTTGAAGTTTTGCTCACTGGTATATACCGAGCACTTAGAAAAGTGCCTGGTACACAGTAGGGGCTCCATAAATACCTGTTGAATGAATGATGAGGGAAGCTGAAAATGTGTCATCATCACTGTTATTAACACTATTTCTATTATCATCGTTAGGTCAGGGTTAGAAATGAGGACACTGAGGCTCAGACATATCAAAGGACTTACCCATAGGACATAGATGGCAAATGCCAGATCTAAGTCTCAATCTGAACCTACCCAAGGTTAGTACCTTGTGTCTAGTGACTTCACAAAATGATTTAGTAATGTGGGATAATGTGACTATTTAAAATATAATCTAAAACATGATGAACAGCAAAGTGCCTTGCCTATCCTTTCCCTCTTGGCCCGCCCCCGCCCCCACCCCAATTCACTTGATTGGTATCTCAGTTTATTATTTTTTAACAGATAAATCTAGGCTGGGCACAGTGGCTCATGCCTGTAATCCCAGCACTTTGGGAGGCCAAGGTGGGTGGATCACCTGAGGTCAGGAATTCGAGACCAGCCTGACCAACATGGCGAAACCCCATCTCTACTAAAAATACAGAACTAGCCAGGCATGGTGGCATGTGCCTGTAATCCCAGCTACTCGGGAGGCTTAGGCAGGAGAGTCACTGGAACCCAGGAGATGGAGGTTGCAGTGAGCTGAGATCGTGCCATTGCACTCCAGCCTGGGCAACAAGAGCAAAACTCCTTCTCAAAGAATAAAAGAAAACCAGATAAATCTGCCACGATGAAAATGTTTATTTGTTGTATTTTAACAATACAACTGACATGTGTCAATGTTGCTCTGGGAAAGAACGATGTCGTTAGCCCACAATACAAGGGTGTGCTGTCACCCAACTATTTTATCATACTCATAGCAGTTCATATTCAGCATACAGTTGGACAGATAGTCACAACACAAAAGCCCACAGCTGCTTAGATTCTCAGTGGAACGTGGACTGCCTATTATCTGGATTCTTGGTCGTTTGAGGAGCATCAGTTGAAGCATGAAAAGCTCAAGTTTTAACAGTAAACAGAGCTTGGAATCCAGAGGGCACAGAGAGGAATAAGTGCCTGCAGATCAGAGAGATTCGAGCCTGGACCGTGAGCTGTAAGTACAGACAGGTTTCTTGCATTGTCTCTTACTAGGGGATTTGTAAATAATGTCAGCAGGAACTTGTTTGCTTGTATACGCATTCCCAAATATTAGGAGCCACGTTGATCATTTCTGTAGATGTCATATCACCCCTCAGGCACAATCCAATGGGAGTCGACAGGAGCCATAGATTATTTCTTTGGAGGTGGTATAGCCTCGTGTCCCCTGATGTGCATTTACACATAGACATGCAGTCTGGCTCACTGGACTGATCCTTCCAGGCACAGAGAGCCCTGATGTCAGGCTGCTGGTTCTTTTCCTAAGAAGGCCCCTCTTGAAGGGCTCTTCCCTCTTCAAATACTCTAATACCCTAAATATGTATGGGCTTCTGAGAAGTAATACAATCCCATTTTAAACAGAAACAACAAGCATATTCCTTAGCGTGTGGCCTGTAGGCTAAGGTAGTGTGGACCCACAGGGAAAACCTTCCATGGTAAAGGCGATGAGAACAGACTCCAGCTCCCTTCACCTACAGGGGAAGGGGCGCCTCCTCCTGGCCTCATTGCTTTGAAAGGTATATTGTTGCAGGTCGGGGAGTTGTGATGAATTACAGGTAGGTGGACAGCAACACAAAAATCTGAAAGAGTAACTTATTTTTTTTTCTGAAATTTTTTTGTTGTTTTGGTTTGAAGAAGCAAAGAGCTTATCTAATCCTATTTGGCATATGCAAATATCAAAATGAAGGTGTAATGATGATGATGAGGCAAGCCCTGAGTAAAACTGTGAGTTAAACACAATTATTTCCATTCTTCCAACCCTTCCCGGAGCTTCCCTCTCCCTTCTCACAGCCCCTCCCTTCTCTGATGAAACTACTAGGCAAGGAAACTGATTCCTTCTAAAGTCTTAACGACTATGTTCTCAACCAGAGAAAAATGTTGATCGTAAGAAAACAAAACTACACAAAGTAGGTTCAATAAAGACTGACTATAAGTGTCTAAGAGAAAACCGCAGAGGCATTCAAAGACAGGAAGCAGAGCATAACATGCGTGAGCTGACTGGGAACAAAACCAGAAGTGGTTTTGGAAAGTCAGAATCAGAAGACATGACCACACTCTGCTTTTCTCTCTACTTCTCTCCTGCCTCAATCAATAATCAATCAATCATCTCTCTCCTCCTCTCTTGCTCTCTCTCCCATTTCCTTTCTCCCTTCCTCTCCCATCCCTCTCTCATATGGCTTGCTTTACATGATCCAGTGAGGTCTGGCTCTATATGATCTTTAAGTACTTGCCATTATCTAACTTAAGTCTCTGCACTTCTGTTTTATTTCTAAAGACAAAGAGTCCGATTAGTCACTGGTCATTTCAGTGAACTCAGTCCTTCTTGGTCAATGGTGGGATCTGCTCCAATCATCTGTAGCCTGAATTGGGTGAAAGGGGAAGTGAAGAAATGAGGAAAGGACTTTGTCAGCCTGAAGGATGCAGGGCTGCCTCTTCCAGCTATGAGCAGGGCAAGGGAAATTTAGCTTGTGTATCAGGTATTTATCAGCACAAAAATGCTGTAGGAAAAACTACCTTAGAATTCAGGAACTTAACGCCATAAGCACGTATTGAGCTCACAAGACTGAGAGTTGGCTGCATGGTTCTTCTGGTCTGGGCTGGGCTCAATCACATGCCAGGAGGTCAACTGGCTATCACCTCCTCCAGAACAGCCTCAGCTCAGACAACAGAAGCAGCTGGAAGCAGAGGTTCCCTGTGTTTCATTCTCCAACAGGCTAGCTCACACATGTCTCTTATGGTAATGGCAGAAGCGAAAAAGTGGAAACAGAAACATTAAGGGATTTTCCAAGGTTCTGTGTGGGTCACATTTGCTAACATTCCACTCATCAAAGCAAACCACATGGCCAAACTCAGAATCAAGGGGTGAAGAAAGAGATCCCACCTGTTTAGTGACAGAAATTCTAACATCACATGACAAAGCAGTATGGATCCAGGGAGGGGAGAGAAATTGGGGCTGTTAATGCAATGGATCTCCTAATCATGGCAGCAAACCCACTGGCATGTACAATAGGCTAGTTTAGATATATATTCTTTCCCAGCAAAATTTGCATAAAATCTTTTTGATATTAATTCCTGATGCAAAATAATGAAATACTAAGGTTGGAATTTAGAAGCCCTTTTCAAATAAATGATAATTTTTGTTTCCAGGTAAAGCTAGATACATAGTATAGGAAGAACATGGAACCAAATAACAGAGGGAATTGAATTCTCCCCACTTCTCCCCCAGGACGCTCTTCCCCCCATACCTCCCCACTGCCCAATCAACACACACACAACATTCCTAGATTTGTGACATCCTGCTAACTTACTGGATTAAAAAATGAGACATTCAACTTAATAGTGGGTTCTGAATAGCTCAAAGCTGAAACTGTGTGCAAGTAGCAGACAGACCACAAGCCAAGATGGCCCTGAAGAGTTGGAGGCTTTATCATTGGTCCCCTTTTTTCCCCAGGTGGGGGCTGAGTTCCATTTAATGCAGTGAGAGCTAGTTTGCTTTTCTACCAGGAATAAAAAGATTAAGGTTCTACAAGTGGTCTATAGTTGGCTCCTGGGATAGATGATTCAGTTTGGGGCATATTCAAGTCTTTTGTTCCTTTTCCTGGAATCATGGAGTGACAAAATGTCAGGAATAGATGGAGTTTAGAGATAATCTAATCCAGCATTTCCCAAACTTCAGTCAACCACATACCCCCATTCACTAGTTTGTAACCTTTGTTCTACTCTTAAATACTTTTAGTTAAATTGGCTCATTTTTTTAAAAAATTTATTTTTAAAGATTTATGGTCACAAGTTGAAAATCAGTATCATTTGACATAAATAGAAGATAACCACAAAATAAACAGAATGAAAAACCCTACATTGTTGTGAAATTCTACCAGATGCTTGAGCTCAGTCTTTCCTAAAAAGGGAATTTCGCAAACATTAAGGAAGTGTTAAAGAAATAGTATGCTTAAACCGACACTTTCTCTCTGATGGCGTCAGGAAGATGGAAAGAAGCTTGACAGCGTCATCCCTTACTATTTAGTTCCGTGCTATTTAATGCCCTGCTTCTGTGTCCTAAAGCCCTCTTGGACTTCCCAAGCTGTGTGTCTGTTGCGCTGCAAGGAATATCAATAGCCCAACTCCATTCATTCATGGATGGAAAAACCAAGGCCTCCCACCAATTTCCAGTGGCTGCCTTTGTGCCATGTCATCATCGGTTAGCATCTTACCTAGTGTTTGGGTTAGGTGAAGAGAAAAAACTTAAGCCACAAAAGAAGTAAAAGGGGATGCTAGTAGATGGTACTTTTGACTCTAGAAAGTTGGGCTTGCCTGATTTTCAGTGACCTCTGCTCTTCCTGTCCATTATAAGAGGATATTGGCAGTCACTTACCAAAAGCAATAGAAAGAGCCGCATGTTTCCACAAAGAAAACCTCTACCTGGACCCACCACAATCAAAGACCCTCAGATAAGGAAACTTCTAGAAAGATGTAGCCATGCAAAGGGAGGCATCTCTGGTTGTCTTGCCAAGGGAAACGTGTCAGGAAAAGGCCAAAGAGCAGCATTATCTCAATCAAATTCGTCCTCAGCAGCTGTGTAAGCCACAGCAGCTGTGCTAATGGCATTCTGAATCCTCCATAGTGAACTGTATAGATTTTCAAAAGGAGGTGGAGAAATCCTCTTTGTCTCATTATCTTTTCAAGATGGATTTTTAGCTGAAAATCCTTTCTTTAAAAAAAATAGGATAAATGTAGTCAGATACTCAACTAAGCTCTTTATTCCATTGCCTGTGATTTGGACTGAGCTTTTGAAACATTTCTTCAGACAGGAGAGGAAGGGGCATTCTTCAAGAAATATTCCTTTTTCGCCATATTTTTAAGGATGACTCTGATTATATCAAACATCAGTTGGTGTTCCATTTTAAATTTCTCTGACATTTTAGGAACAAGATGGTGTGCACATTAAATAAATAAATTCTTCTCCCTGCATATTATAGGATGAAATCAAAAGGGCAAGTGTCTTAATCTTTGGGGTGGAGGCGCCTGCACCCAATACCTCTCACTGGAACCTAATTTACCTCTCACTGGAACCTAATTTCTCTCTCTACCCTCTGAACTTTTAAACTGTTCTGTGCACTTGGACTTCATCTGAACAGCTCAGGCCAAGTTATTCATGTTGATGGGGACAAGAACAATCAATGTCTAATGAACTGTTTCTACATTTGTTCATAATTGAGAGATTCCTCTCAATCCCATGTTGGCTCTTTCTTCAGAGGCACCAAGGAAAGGGACTTAGTAGCTCACCAGGCTTTTGTAGACATCCTGATTTTGTTCTTCCTGGCTCTGAGATACCTGACAGGGACCCTAAAGCTTTCTGAGCCTCCCGACTTCATATGTAAAATGGGAAACATTAAACCTATCATGTCAAAATATACTAAAGATTAAAATGAGGTGATACAAGTAAAGCTCATAGCACAGGGCCTTCTATTTAAGCCTGCAATAGGTGGTCACTAATATAACATTGGCAAGGCCATGTGAGGTAGAGCAGAGTACATATAGACTTTAGGGTCAGAGGGTAGTGCCCATTTCTGCTTTATTTGTAATTGTATCTTCACTGCCAGTTGCCACTGGCACATTAGCAGGAACTCAGTATTTTTTGGATAGATGGAATGGTTCTGGCATTATCCCATTATTAGCTGTGTGGTCTTGGGTAAGGCATTTCACCCCTCGTCACATGTTTCCTCAACTGTAAAACAAGGACAATGCATGTCTTACAGAGCTGGTAAGATGAAACACAATGGCCAATGTAATGTGCCCAGCATGGAAATTGCCACATATTATGCTTTCCACGGATGTTTATTCTTAAATCTCCACTCTCCATCACTTGACGATCTCAAATAAGGAAAAAACTAGGACCAGGATTTTCTGGGAAAGCACCATTTTTAAAGCTATCTTTTAAAATAGGCAGGGGACAGGGTCCTCAGGTCCAGGATGTATGTGGGGGAATTCCATAGCCCTCTCAGGATGGTCCCTCATCACAAGTATCAGTGTCTGAAATAAGCAGGATGTCCTATTCTGACCCTTTTTGGTTCCTGGGCAACTGTGAGGTAGTATAGGGCAGGCTTGAGGAGGATCCTGAAAAGAAGAACATCACCGATCTTTCACCCCAGACCTCACATTCCCATTTCTACAGAGGCTAAGAGGAAGGTCCCTTCTCTTGTGTCAATTTCAGTTGGTTGGTGTGCTTTCAGGAGTTTTGTCTTGAGAAGGTTTCCAAGGTCATATCTTGGCTTAGAGGGAAAAAACATCAAGATTAATTGGCAATGTCTGTCATGGATGCAAGATGGGGTATTGTTGGTTTGCCGTGGAGATTTACACAACAGCGTCTAGAGGGAGATTTTCTATAGCTTTTGTCAAAGACCAAACCTGTTGCTTTAACCTTGGCGATTACCAAAAGCCAAAAACCAAAAAATCTATTTTTTCCCTCTGTCAGTTTTTTGCTGTCACAGGAGCCACCCTATATTGACAGGTCATGATGACACTTGATGAGATCTTGACATAAATAGGAAAATAGACACCCAGTGAAATAGAGGAGCTGTAACTCACAGAAATGCCTGACATTGCAGGTCACATGTGCAGTGTGTGATACCCACGTCTGCAGGCATTCACCAAATGTTTATTGAGCACCTAGTACGTGCCAGGCAGTATTCTAGAGGTTGTTTAGTGAACAAAAGAGACAAAAATCTTGCCCTGTGTGGCTTGTATTCCAGTAAGGTATGTCATTGACTTGTTATTATAAAAGTTTATGTATGAAAAACATTTTAACCATTGGAAGACTGTGCTCCAAAACTTCCACAACATATATAGGGAGGGCTTTCTTACTATCACCCATGTACTCTGGCAGGATTCTGCTTGAACAACCTATTAATTTGTTCCAGAGCCCAATCATCCATTTCTACTTATTAATGCATAGTTAGCAGAAATAGCACTTCTGGGCTTCTGCCATGTGATGTATCAATGTGACCCCCCATAAGTAAACCATAGAGAATCTGAATCTCCAAATGTTTGATCCCTTCTAATTTGCCACTGTTGCATAGATGTAGCCTTCCCACTCTGTACCTGCATGTCACCTTGAGGCCCCTACGACTTCATCTTAAGCTATGACCGGCTTCTAGAATAAGTTTTCTTCACTTTAACTTTGGCCAGGTGCTTGGCCAAAGTTTCCCAGCTGCATTAATCCTACATTTTTGATAATAGGTCTAATCTTTGTCATTAGTTTCTGAGTCAAAGATCCCAACTGGACAAAATTCGAGCTTTATCAGTATAGGCCCCTTATTTTATACTTTGGGGAAGAAGGGGAGCAGCATGGCCTCTGGCTCCTGGCAATAATTTAACCTAGGTATCAGATCAGGTTTTACATCCCACGTTGCTCCTTCCAATCTTTCCATGCCATTCCAAGACTCCAAATGCAGTCTCCTAGGAATGAGGCGCCCAAAATATGAACATCTCTTATTACTGGCTTGTGGACAGGGGCTAGAGGTGTGGGTAATCATATCAGTCAAGACTAATTGCAAGTGACAGAAACCCAACTGAAATTTAATCTCATGGTTTGTGTGACTGTAGAAGGCTGGTTTTAGGCATGGCTGAGCCAGGAATCAGTTTCTGTTCTCTGTGATGGAGTCGCTCTTGGGCAGGCCTTCTCTACTTGGTAGCATTACATTGTTTTGTGAAAAGAGAACTTCTTTTATACTAGTTTCAGCAAAAGTTCCAAGGCTGATGATTATTGAGCTGACTGATCAGGTGTGTGTCACGTATGTCCATCCCTGAACCAGTCACTGCAATCAAGGGATAAAACGCACTGATTAATCTTCTCCTAGATTTGGCATTGAAGTTCCTTTCACCCATATTCATGGACTGAGAGTGGACAAGGAGTGGTTCCACAAATGGAAACTAAGATGGGGAAATATACACTGGGCAGGTGGAACCAGCCAATATCCACTAGAGGGACTCTGTACTGACTGTCACCATGAAAGAGGGAGGTGACAACATGCCACTTGGTATGGAGGTGGTACTGACCATGCATTTGCCTCTTGCAAAATGATTGAGAGAAAAGTCACCCAAATGTCAGGTCCCAAAATGAGGGAAGGAGGAGGCCCAGGGAAGTCACCAGCCCACATTTCCTAAACATCCACCCATATGCCATCTTGGGTGCATGTCCCTGGGGCATTTCCCTGGGAATATAAATCTCCAGATAATGGTTGGTGCCATATGACAATCCAGATAATTTATTCCTCATCCTGGAATCTGCTGCTTGTCAGGGCTTTAAGGCACCAGTTCATCTTCATCAGTGGTAAACATCTATAAGTTTGAGTCATAGCATTTTCTAGGGCAGGTAACTACCCAGAACAAGGACATCATTAGAAACCATTACAGAACAACATTTTGCATTAACTGCTGCATATGATGCTCAGTTTCTTTGCTGATATTACCAAATGAAGGCTGTTTCTTATTCATTTTTACTGTCATTATCATGGTAACAAAGATCACCTAATTCATTTACATTACCCCTATTGCTATAGAACCTAGATGATGTTCCTCAGGCTGATCCTGATTACCAGACTGCTCTGTATGGCCAGGCTAGAGGGACTATAGCAGTTCAAATGTGAGTGTTTCCTCAGAACCCCCATCCAAGCTCATATCACACAATAATGCAATGTTTTGTTCCCTTTCTATGTCTCTACTAAATTGCGAGTTCTTTAAGAACAGGAAGCATCTAATTCCCAATATACCCTGTATTCTGCATATTATAACCACTCAATACATGTTTGTAGAGTAAGTATTATTCTTAGTGATTGCAAAACAAAGAGGAATAAAACATAGTTCCTAACTGAGAAGCTCAAAGTCTATCAATTACAGAAATAACAATACTAATGATGACATCAGCTAATGTTCATTAAGTACTATGTGCTGGATACTGAACCACATACTTCGCATGCATTATCTTGTGTAATGATCTTGACAGTACATTACTTGACAGTAATATACTATTATTACTCCCATTTCACAGATGAGGAAGCTGAAGTTTATGGACAAAGCTAAAGTCGGATCATTTGAAAATGGCAGAGTCAAGGTTTTGGGGGAGTTTTTGTTTTGAGACAGGGTCTTGCTGTGTCACCCAGGCTGGAGTCCAGTGACACAATCTCAGTTCACTGCAACCTCCATGTTCAAGGTTCAAGCAATTCTCCTGCCTCAGCCTCCCAAGTAGCTAGCACTACAGGTGTGCGCCACCATGCCTGACTAATTTTTGGATTTTTAATAGAGACAGGGTTTTGCCATGTTGACCAGGCTGGTCTCGAACTCCTGACCTCAGGTGATCCCCCCATCTCGACTTCCCAAAGTGCTGAGATTACAGGCATAAGCCACTGCACCCAGCCAGAGTTGGGGTTTGAACTCTGGTCTGCCTGATTATAATACATGTTCCTAACCACTAAATTAATACTACCTCTGTTAAAGCAGGATGAGTAAAAGGTGGGGGAAGGTGGAATAAATTAATACTCAAAAGATTGGAAGGAGGCTCCTGGCGCCAAACAAATCAAATCTTCAATAAAGATATTAAGTTTCTCAGGAAGGTACCTAATGTTAAAAAAAAAAAAAAGATATTAAGCTGGTCTAATATTTTAATTAGTAAGGGCTTTTGAGGAACCAAGCAGAGGAACTCAGTAGAGACTTGGAAATATGTTGATGGCACTTTCTTAAAGCCCATGGAAATGCACGTGGACCACTTGCAACAAGCAAGCACCTACTGTTCCTTGTTTCCTCTCTCAGCTGGGCAGAGGGGCCAAGTGGAGGAAGTGTCTTCATGGCCTTCTTTCAATATAGGGTCAAAAAGAGCAAAATAAATGAGCTCTGCCTCTCACGAGTTTATTTTGCCTTCTCTCAGAATGGAGTCAAGAAATGGAGATCAGGGACCACATTTGTAAAAATCGTGTAAGTTCTCTAACTTAACCCCAAGCAGTTATTTCTGCTCTTTGTTGGCATCTACATAGAGATCTCAGCAGGAACCAGAGGAAAGGGCAGAATAGAGGAATGACCAGACTACCAGACTGTTAGGCTGGGAGGAAGTGGGTAGAGTAGGTGCGAGAAGCTTCTCAGAGGAGAGAAAAACAAAGCAATGATTCCATGAGGCCTGTGGCCAAGTGGGTAGCAGAAACGCTGAAGTCTGGTTGAGTGTAAGAAGATTCCTTGCCAAGCTGAGGGCAGGATTTCTGGAAAGAACCTAAGAAAGGAGCTAATGACCCCTCAGAGCTAGGACTATGCATCACAAGTAGGCCTGCGGAGGTGTGGGAAATGTCTATTAGTGTCCAACAACAAGACTGTGTCCCCGTGATCTCCTGTATTTATGCAACATTTGTCCTGTACAGGTGCACGTGGATGTGCTGTGTGTATGCACTGAGCCAGGTGATGGGAAATCTTGAGGAGCAACTTTCCACCAGGAATCTTGTGTGGAATACAGACAAGTAAACTGGCGATGGTGATACAGTGTGAGAGACCCCCAAAAGGGCAGGCAGAGGGTGCTCTGAGATTGTAAGGAAGATACCTACCTAAGTCCTTGCTGGATGGGGCAGCAAGGGGGTTGGGTGGGCTTTGGAAAGCCAGGTGAGCACTAAAGAATGAGCAGGATTCATCCAGGTGAAGCATGGGAATGGGAGCAAGGTAGCAGAGGGGTCTTTTAGAAACCAAGAAGCAGCATGGCTCAAAATCAAGAAGGAAGAAAGCGCATGGCATTTCGAGGAACTGCAGGAAGCTCAGTCCAGTTTGTGCTCAGAAGGAGAGGTGGGAGGTGGCAAGACATGGCCCAGGGCCAGGCACTCTCAGAGTTTGACTTCATGCCGAAGCCAGGGGACCTTCGTTGCTGAGTTTTCCTTCTGAGGGTGGAAATGATCAGGACCTCTTACAGGGCTGTCTTGGGTGTTTAGTGCCACAAGTGCTGTAATAAAACAAGATTCTTGCTCCTCAAAAATGCCTGATTCTGCATCCAATCATCTTGGCAGGCAGAACCAAAGGAAGCACTTTGGTCCTCTTTTCTTGGCCATAAAAATCAGGTCTTGGTGTCCTAATGTTATTAAAATCCTCATAGGCTGAGAAGATGCATTTTGGGCCTCAGAGCATGTCAAAAATTACGTAATTTTTGCAGCCTAATTCTAGCTCAGTGGGCTCAACTTTCATGGCAATTGAGAATTACCTAGAAAGTTTTAAAAAGAAATGCTGATGCCTGGGGCACCCTCAGGGATTCTGATTCAATTGTCTGGAGCCAAGCTGGGCACTGGTATTTTTTAGAGCTCCCCAGGTGATCCCCAGGGCAGCCAGGGTTGAGAATCGCTGCAGAATGTGCAGCCTAGCAACGGAAACTCTTGAGAAAGGAACGGACGCCTCTTGCCAGGTACTCCAGCCGAGTAGATTCTGGGTCAACTTTTCAAATCTTCCTGGCAGATCATCAAAAGCAGCCTGTGGCAACTGCTGAGACCTCTTGGTGCTCCTCCCACTCCCCCCTACCCGCTTTTACAGGTAGATGCAAAGAGCCCTGTGCTAACGCTATTATAGGAGGCTGGAGAGGAGGGCTACCTCACCCATGCCTGGCACCTCACAGCATCATCTGGCTCCCTGAGCCACATTGTGCAGCACTAAGAAGCTTTGTCAGGGATTTTTTTTTTTTTTCTTGCATTTACCCGGAAATTCCAAGCAGGCCTCATTAGCACATTACTCACACTCAGCCAATCCCACATATCACCTTCCTCCTCACCCCCACCTCCAGGCTTTTTTCTCCCCCATTTGCCCATTTATTCACTGCAGTTGGATTTTGTTTCCTGTGCCCTGAAAAGCACACTTTTGGAATGGAAATGCTACTGGAAGAACGGGGGTGGCTGTGAGCTCCACGATCGCGGCCCATCACCCCCCATTGCCCTCCTAGCGAAATCCCATCCATCAGGAGCACAGAGCGACAAGCCCTCTAACTACTTCCCAAGGCACTGCCCTGTGTTGTTCCTTCTGTACCGAGACAGCAAATCGTTAGCTGGAGCTCCCAGGTTGTTTCTTGCAGCAATTAACAGCTGCCCTGGTGTTAATTCCCGATCAATAGCCCCAAGATGCTGCTGCTCTTACAGCTGTCGGGGTGACAGCCTCTACAGCACATTTTGAAAGTAACTTGCCAGTGGTGGGACTCTCTTCTCCTTGGGCACACCCAAGAAAAGTCCTCACGAGGCTTCAGAAGGAGTACCAAGTGCCACTCACCCAGTGTGGGGGCCTAGCGGCAGGGTGAGCAAGCAGGTGGCTCCACCCCCCTCTTCTGGTCAGGTGATAACTTGGGAAGACAGTGGAACCGAGGTCCCGCACTGCCAGAGTAGCAGCCCCTCGAGATATTAATGAAGTTCTCATTTTTCAATTTTGGCTTGTTTGGAACTTTTTTCTGTTTGAGATGGCTATGTATTTCTTCCATCTAAAACCCTCATACAAATCCATCTTGTTATTATTATTATTTTTCTAACGCAAATTGCCAGTTTCTCATTTCTTGCCTGTGTTGCTCCCTCCAGCTCCCTGTGGACAGAATGAGACCCGAGAGGATGGTAAAATAATCCAGCTGCCTCCCTGCAAGACAGGAGCTTGGATCGTGCCGGCCATCATGGCCTGCTACCTCTTAGTGGCAAACATCTTGCTGGTCAACCTCCTCATTGCTGTCTTTAAGTAAGTGGATCCTTCAGAGCACATGGGATGGACAAGGACAGCAGGGGTGAAGGGGAGTGGATGCTTCAGAAAACAGTGGGTTTTTCTCACTTGATTATCTTTGGTGTCTATTTTAGCAACACATTTTTTGAAGTAAAATCGATATCCAACCAAGTGTGGAAGTTTCAGAGGTATCAGCTCATCATGACTTTCCATGAAAGACCGGTTCTGCCCCCACCCCTGATCATCTTCAGCCACATGACCATGATATTCCAGCACCTGTGCTGCCGATGGAGGAAACACGAGAGCGACCCGGATGAAAGGGACTACGGCCTGAGTAAGCTTCAAGCGACAGCCCAGCCACCACAATTCAGAAATCCCTACCACTTCCTATAGGCAATCATGCAGGATCACATGGCCACCTAGTTCCTCCCGCCTCCTGCAGATTGCGGACAACTCTGAAGACCTGGAGAGGACTGGGGGATAAGGGAATTGGCTTGAATGAGAAATAATGTCAGAAAGAAGATGGTAGAGGCTGAAATTGAGCACTCTGAGCCTCATGTCTTTCTCAGAGAGATACAATCAGTCTCCAGCAGGGCTGTTTTAGCACCTTCATAAGTTCTAAGTTTCTTGCTTTCCAGAGATCTCAACCCAAAATACATCAACTATATTAATATGCCACCCAAGGCTACATTGTATATAATTTAAGCAATCATTTCTGGACCTATAATTTTTTTCTGATCTTAAACATTTTCCTAAACCTCAGGGTTGTGCCTAGATTGCCTCATGAGAAGACCAGCCCTCCTTTCTGTTACTCAGAGGACAAAACAGAAGACCCTTCACCATCCACCTTCCAGCCCAGTGTTTCTAAAAGGAGGTTCTATTAGCACTGAGGTGGAACAATTCCTTGTTGTATAGGATTGTGCCACACATTGCAGGAGGTTTGGCATATCCAGCCTCCACACATTAAATACTAGTGACTCCCACAGATTTCCTAAATACCCCTTGGGTATCACGCTCCATTAAGAACCACTGGGAATCCAGTCCCATACCAGCAAGCTCCTACAGTTTCTCAAAGTGTGTCAAACAGGCCACCTACCTCAAATCTACTGAACAAGAGCCTCTGGGATTATAGCCCAGGAGTCTACCTCCCTCTCTGTGGTCACCAGTATACCTAAGGTTTGAAACCAAAACAATTTGGTCAACAGCTTCTCTAAATCTGAAGTCCTTAACACCCTCCCTGAACTTGCAATGCCCAACTTCTTTTTAGACATTAAAATTAGAGAGACCCGGGAATTCCAGAATTCACTGTTTTCATCTGAAACACAAATTTAAGCAAAGAGAAAAGCTGGAGGGCTCGGGGTGGATGACCTGTGAAATAAACCCTAAGCTTCTCGACTCAGGAACTCCAGCCAATGTGGAGGAGCATGAGATACAAAATCAGGGGCAGTGGGATGCTCTAATGAATGATAGCCTACAGTGGATAAACATGCTGAGGGCTAGCTCAGAGTCCCAAAATAATTTACAATAAAACATGACTCATTTGTGGTAGAAGAGGAACCTCACTTATCCAGAGAGCTTAGGAAGAGAGTGTTTGTAAATACAATGCAGGGAGTAGGACGGTCCAGAGATCCATTTCCTTTCTGGTGCTCACACCCTCACAGAAGGCCAGAGAACCTGAACAAGCCAGACACTGGGCTAGATGGGAGTCAGCTCCATGCAGCTGCTGTTCAGGGTTTTCTTGTTGTTATCACCAATGGTAGCAATAAAAGCATTGCCAGGTCACTGGATGCTCAGAAGGGAAGAGCAGCCATGTCCACTTTCTCAGAGAAGAAAGATTTTACTGCTGTGGCTGGGTCGGAAAGGGTGAAAGTCAGAGACTGCATTGTATGAATCAGTTGGGGAAAGTGAACTTTTCACCATCCATCTGTAGCCTTAATTAAAAGAATCCAGGGCACTGCCAAGTTCTGGCAGAGTCTCAAACAAAAACACTCTGAAATGTAAAATTTAATTTTTATTGTTAAAAGTTGACATATTGATGGAGTTTTTAAAAAATAGTATTTTATTTTTGTTAAAAAGGCGTTATGCATAGCCAAAGTTAAATGAAGTGCCAGCAGAATAAGTGTTAAATATACTCCTTTGAGTCTCAAACATAGCAATAGCAATAGCAGCAATAGCAATCGTCTGAGCTTTGAGGGCCTCTCTCTTACTGCCTTTTTTCATTCCCCTCCCTCCAGGCTAATGCTCTGTGTAATTTCATGAGTGAATCTCAAGTGTCCCCTGTGATACAGGTCTTCCTCACCTCAGGAAGCCTCCCATATTTGACAAGAGCAGTCTGATTTCTGGTATTTTCTTTTCTCTCGCCTGCTTTTACATTCATACTTTCCATGCCCCAGGCAAATTCAGGCTAATGTCTCAAAGCAAGCAAGAGCCACCTCAGCAAACTAAATCCCCGAGGGTCCAAAATCCAGGGCTCCAAATATTTGGAACAATCCCTATCACATCTCTAGGGCATGGGATTAGAAGAGCGACTTGTCCCGTTGAAGAACTGGCAAAGCAGTTCTCTCCCCCAACCCTGATTCATAAACAACTTAAAGGTTCAGTTTTCCACTGGGCTCTTTCTACTGCTATATCAGTTATGAATCCATTTACCTTCTATTGACAGAAACCAGGTTAACAATAACGCAAATAAATAAGGTTTTCTTTTTCTCACTTAACAAAAAGTGAAGAGCCCAGAGCTCAACGATGGCTCATTGAAGTCAAAGATCCAGAGTCCTGCTATTTTTAGGCTCAGCTATTCCTTTTGTGCTTTCTTGTTTCATGGCCACAAAATAGGTGCCTCACCTCCAGTCATCACATTCATGTTCCAGGCAGGAAAAAGAGGAGAAGGTAAAAAACTGTAGAAAGAAGCAACCACATCTCTATATTTTATCAGGAAAGTAAAATCTCTTCCCAAGACACCACTCCTCCCTGCAGCAGACTTCTTTTATTTCTTGGCCCAAACTGGGTCATTGTGGTTGCTGCTAGCTTCAAGAGAAACTGGAAATGTTTGTATTGGGTTTCTAAGCTCAGGAAAGGGAAAAAGGAGAATGGGGTTGCAAAAGGGCTTTTAGTAAGGCCAATCAACAATGTCTCTCTGCCACATCCCCAGCCCAGAAGTTTTTGAGCTTTCAAGATACTCTATCCTCTGAATAGCTTCCCTTTCCTTGATTTAGCTTTTTCCCTGGCCTCACAACTTGCCTAATTCTACCCAGCTCCTGCAGCAAACCAGATATGCCCAGGTGAACTTCACAGACCCATAATAAATTTCATGTTCAGGAAGACGACGGTGATGCAAGTTGCCTAATTGGATGCAGGTTGCCTAATTGGATTTGGATTTCATTTGAGACCTAGCAAGGAATCTAGGCCCCTTTTCCCACCTGGATTTATACTGGGAATGTCACTAGTCCCACAAATCAGATGCCATCGCTTTTACTTCTCTCCCTCATGGCTTCCTTTTTTTTTTTTTTTTTTTTTACAGAACTCTTCATAACCGATGATGAGCTCAAGAAAGTACATGACTTTGAAGAGCAGTGCATAGAAGAATACTTCAGAGAAAAGGATGATCGGTTCAACTCGTCTAATGATGAGAGGATACGGGTGACTTCAGAAAGGTGTGTTCTGTGGACACATGCCTCCCGCAGATGTGTTGTGCCAAGGCATGCTTTATCCATTGAATTTATTCACACAGTCACAAAACAGAGACTTTTTGTGTTTGTTTTTATTGTCTGGGAAATCATGGAGCTTATGAGAAAACAGAACATTGCCCAAAGTGTCTATAGATCAAAATCTCAGACTTATAGATCCTAGACTTCTCTACAGGCAGTAGCAGCTGTCATCCCAGACAGAAGAGAATTTTGAGTACAGGACAGGCCTGAGGTTGCTGGCTCAGAGCAGAAACTGGAAAGTTCTGACCCAGACAAAAACCAAATGAGACTCAACCTGACTCTAGGCTCTCCATTAATTTATGTTTTGTGTAGACTACTGAATGCCTTTTTCAAAGGAGTTCAACAGCCCTAGTGCCTGCCTTATATGGATGCCCAATACCTTCTGAATAAATGACAGTAAGGGAGTTATAAATTAGCTAAAATAATAATTAGGATTTTCCCCCAGAATTTTGTTTTTCCTTTTTATAGAACAAGATGAAAGCAAAAATAAAATAAAATAAAATAAAAGCAGATTTTTCTACCAAGTGATTATATACATTTAGATCTCATTGGACAAATAGTATAGCCAGCAGGGCTATAAGAAAAATCTTCAGTCTGAAGGATACACCTCAGGGTATTAAAAAGAGAGACAGCAAGATCTTCAAATAAAGAGAATTATTTACACCTAATAAGTCTAGCTTTATGAAAATACACTTACATTTTCTTATTTTTCTTATTTTGCTGTAGACTAGTAAAAACTTCATTCCAGGCTGGCACATGCAAAACCTAGCATTTGGGAACCACTGTTCCGAAGAACACCCAGAATATTACAAAACATAGGTGTAACTTTACATTTTAAGCATCTGCAATATAAAGATGGCAGAAGCAAATTAGAAATAGTGTGGAAAGGCCTAACATTATTGACGACTTTATTCAGTATGACTCAGGCTTTTAAGATTCAAAGCAGTCACCTCCAGTTTTTATGAAATGACATTTTGTCTGCTCATCCACTTCAGGCTTCTCTAGTGGCTCTGTAGGAATTACATAAATGGTATATTTTGTCCCTGGCCCTTTATTTCTTTGAAGAATTCAGTCTATATAAGTAGGTACATACACATATGCCATTGAGTGATAGTATCCATCGGTACTCAGCCAATACTAATAAAGTTTAAAGCTGTGCACAGATTTTATACACATCTGTTGCTGCAAAATAGACCATTTTATGATGATATAATGTAAAGCAATTTTCTGGCAAACGGAAGGAGAAACTAAAATCTGAAGATATTTCTCATTCTGAAGCCTTGAGAAAGCTATTTATTAGTGGACATATAACCATGTGGTTCCCCAGAAATTGTTCTATGTGGACACATTACCCATTGCTCAGACATGTTTACAAAGCATTTGTCTACAGGCCTTTGAAATGCTTTTTAAATTCAGAAAAGCCATAGACCTGGGGGGAAAGAGAGGTAGGGAAAAAAGAGTGTTAAGATGCAAGGAAGGCTTCGCCTCCCTGAGAAACAAGAACAAGGAGGTGCAGGCACCAGCGCATGTGAATAAATTGTGACCATTTCACTAATTCTTTCTGAAAAGAAACAGAAAGAAACTACAGTACATCCACTTGAGCCTCTGGCCCCATGCCTGCAAACCCTTTAAGAATACTCCTTCCTCAAGGCCCTGTACCTTTCTGGGTGATTACAGAACTCCATCCTCAAAGAGGATGGCCAAGGTGAGCAATTCCCAGAAGTCCAGGACAGAATGTAGACCCACCTTTCCTGCGTCCTAGGCATTAAGCTGACCTTCTGGAGTAACAGGGGCCTGAAAGACCAAGATGACTTCAAGACCAAGCCCAGGTGCCAGAGAAACAAACCTAAGCCAGGCTTCATTCTGCTGCTTCTGTTTGTGTGGGTTTTGGAATTTTAATGCTGTTATTATCATTGTTGTTGTTGGGGTTTTTTTTTTTTGCATTTGTAAGTGAACCAAAAAATCATGTCTCTCAACACTGAAATTGCACTTAGCAAAACAGAAACACCATGGGGTGTGCAACGGAACAGAGACTAACCAAGGGAAGAGTAGATCCATATTCCCAATCTCAAACATCTTCTAGAACATGTTCATTCTGAATGGAGTGGCAGGTGAGATCACCTGTCCTATTTACATTTGATTGAGCGAGAGAAAGATAGGGATAGAGACATATACACATGTGTATATATATGTATGTATATACACGTTTGGAAAGGTACATATGGTTAAATTTACTTAAATTAGCTGTATATATTCTATACAGTATGTAGAATATAATTTTACATTCACGTTAGATAACCCCAGTAACAGAGATTTGAAATCAACAACATTAAGAGCTGCCTCTTTGTCCTACTCAAAGACTTAGGAAAAGGAGTTTCTTTCCAGAGTGAGCTTCATACTCCTCCTCCTGCCACTACCCTTAAAACACAAGTTATTTATACAGGTTGTATTTGCATGAATCTTCTTAGAAATACAAAGATACTCCCATCATTATCCATTTAAATGGTTCATTATTCAATCACACTTTTGCATCATAGAGGCATGTAAAGAGCTAAATACAATATTCAGGATATCATTAACACCTCATAGGAACTTGATTCTGGAAAATCCTTGTCTTTCCGCTTTTTTATACAGCAATGACCCTGATGCATCTAGAGCAATACAATTCTAGAATATAATGTGCCAGTAGAGTAACCAATGCCCTCTGCTTTACTTGGGACAATATCTAACTAATGATAATTATACTCAAATAACCAAGCTTTTCATCTATTAGGCAACACTGGTGACTAGCTTTCCCCCCCACCCCCCCTCCCCGATGAGGAGTTGTGGACTCTTGGCTGAAGATAACCAATTCTTGATGCCTGTTCCATCAAATGCTGTGCTCACTATCCTTTTATGAGTTCAATTCTGTTTCAACATGTGAATACTGAGCTTTCACCATCGCCAGGCAGTAAACCACACACTAAGGATCCACAAGGCAGGCCTCAGTCCTCAGGAAACATGCAACTTCATTGAGTTCTTGTGTGCATCCCAGCAGGGATGACCAGAAACATCCAACCCAGTGGTTCTCAATCTTTAACAGGTCTCAAAATCATCGGGAGGGCTTGTTATAACACAGGTTGCTGGGTACCCTCCCTTCCTATCCCTAAAGTTTCTAATTCACTAGGTCTGGAGTAAGGCCTGAAAATTGCACTTCTAAAATGTTTCCAGATGATACTGATGTTATTGTTGACCCTGCTTGTCTGGGAACCATACTTTGAGAACCACTGATGAAAACCAATGGACAGCTATAAGTCCAAACTTGGGAGAGGATGGTGCTGAATTATTCACTGTGGAGCATATAAAATTCTGGCATTGTATATTTGGAAAATGTTCTAGAAGTCACTGAGTACAGATTGCTTGTACCCAAAGCAGTTGTTTCCTCCACACACCTGACCAATGGCAACTTAACAAACATGTTCTGAGCAACTAGCATGAGCAAGGCCTGAGTAGCAGGAAGGGATATAGGAACTCTACTTCGAAAGAATGCACTGTCTAGTTACACCCAACCTTGATTTGAACACCTCCTGGAAAGGAGAAGAAACCGCCTATGCTACCAGTCTTAGGAATGAATACAGGAAAAGACTTTTCTCTCTGAAAATTAAGGCTGGGTGCAGTGGTTCATGCCTGTAACCCCAGCACTTTGGGAAGCTGAGGTGGGCAGATTACCTGAGTTCAGGTGTTTGAGACCAGCCTGGCCACCATGGTGAAACCCCATCTCTACTAAAAATACAAAAATTAGCCAGGCGTGGTGGCAGGCACCTGTAATCCCAGCTACTTGTGGGAGCTAAGGCAGGAAAATTACTTGAACCCAGGAAGTGGAGGCTGCAGTGAGCAGAGATCATACCACTGCACTCCAGCCTGGACAACAGAGCAAGAGTCCGCCAAGAAAGGAAAGGAAAGGAAAGGAGAGGAGAGGAGAGGGGAGGGGAGGGGAGGGGAGGGGAGGGGAAAAAATCTTTTCTCTCTGAAATAATGTTTTGCATATGTGAAGATCATTGTCATCTCCCACTGTGCTGTGTCTTTTCCAAAGTAGATATCCCAAGATCATTTCATTACTTACCCTGCTTTCCAGCAGATCATCTACTACCCTGCTCACTCTCTCAAGTATGCACTTTAAATTGTCAACATCCTTTAAATGTGGTGCCTAAGTTAAACTCAATTCCCTGTGTTGTAGTTAGAGCCTAGATTTAATTCCTTTATCTATTCATTTACTTTGTTTGAGCACCTACCATGTACTGGACTAGCACATACAGAGTAGGACTAGTACATACAGAGTTCTCTCCATGGTATAATGGAAAGAACACAGTACACTGTGCATAATATAACAACATTTTAATACTAATTCTGCAATAACTAGCTGTGTGACCTTGAGCAGCTTACTTAACTCCTCTTAACCTATGTTCACATTCGTAAAATGGAGTATTAAGACCTAACTGTAGAGTATTAAAAGTTATTGAGATGCATATATGAGGTATTATGCTTTCAACAAATTGTGATTATTATTTTTTGACCTACACATTAGGTGTGCTATAAGATTATATTACTATTCTTAGCAACCAAGTCACATCTTTGGTTCAGAGTACACTTTCAATGAATTAAACCAGGGCTTTTTTTTTTTTACATGAGCTGATTCAATATGCTCAAACTTCTTCTTGTGAAATGTCTGTTTTAACCTAGAATCAAGACTTAATATTCATTACCTTTATTTTTTTCCCTTTAGCTCATTATTTCAGCACCTCAAGTAATTTTGGATCCTGATTTTTTTCACCTAGCATATTAATTTTTCATCAAACTTTAAGCCATTGTTTGTTTGATAACCACACTTACCATGTCTTTGACATAGCTCACCAAAATGTTCACAAGCACAGATCAGGTGAACCAAGTCAGAGGATCACTGCATGACTCCAAAAAAATGTCTTTCATGACATTAGCTCATTGCTCTATCATCTTTCCTTTGGTTAATTAGCCAGCTAGGTATTCACATTTCTCCAGGTGGCCCAGGATGTCAACCTCCTGGCTAAAATCACAATGTACATCACAGATATTGTGCATCTATATCAATATATTAGTCTTGATTATCAAAAAAGGGGCAAGATTAATAATGATCTCATGCAGTCTCCTGTTAACTAACCTTATCGTTTTCAAGCAATCAAAAAATACCATCTGTTTAAGTACCTACTACTGAGACATTTTATAATGCTGCCCAGAATTTATGTCAAATTTATATAATTTCTAGAATCTAGGAATTTTAAATATCAGGAAAAGTTTTTTCTATCTCCAATTTCCTGGCATTTCTTTTTATTTCCCATTGGTTCTTAAGGGTTACCTACATTTTCTGGTGATCACAGTAGGGAGTTCTTTTCGGGTTCCTTTAACCCATTGAAAGCATACTTCAAAAAATGGTGACTTTTGGGTGGCATCTACCCACACAGGGCTGTTTTGCTGGACTTGCAGTGATTGTTAAAATTCATCCTGAAGATGTCTTTGGACTGGGCATGCTCTCCACTGTCACAGAGTGCATCCCTGCCTTGATCGTCTGACATCCTGCCTGCCTTACCTACACTCCTGATCTGCCTGCCTGTAGTCATTTAATTCCCAGACTCTTGATTAAAGCATCCAGATCATCCACCATCACCCTACCTGCCAGGCTTCACTTGTCAGAAGAAGTTTGAGGTCTGAATTTTCTCCTTGATGACAACATTTAAGCAAATGCGAGGATTTAGCACTATTCCCAGTGTCATCTTTTAATCCAGTATTCTTTCCCAAGCCATTAAGTTTTTTGCCCTTTTTCATTTTACCTAGATCCAAAAAGTGATAGAAACATGGCTATTATATTCAAAGCCAGGCACGTAAAGATAAACATCATATGTTCTCACTTATTTGTGGGACCTAAAAAATCAAATCAATTAAACTCATGGACATAAAGAGTAGAAGGATGGTTACCAGAGGCTGGGAAGAGTAGTGGGGGATTGGAGAGGGGATGAGAATTGTTAATGGGTACAAAAAAAAAAAGTAGAAAGAATGAATAAGACCTACTCTTTGATAGCACAATAGGGTGACTATCATCAGTAATAACTTCACTGTATATTTTAAAATAAAGAATGTAATTGGATTGTTTGTAACTCAAAGGATAAATGATTGGGAGGACAGTTACCCATTCTCCAGGATGAGCTTATTTCCCATTGCACGCCTGTATCAAAACATCTCATGTACCCCATAAATTCATACACCTACTATGTACCCACAAAATTAAGTAAAAAGCCAGAAAAAAATAGTACATTCAACTTATAATTTTTTATAACAATGGCAGAGAGAAATGACTTAGGGATATGAAATTCATAAGTCATATTTTTTTAAATCAGTGTAAGCCAAAAAGCTGAGCTTCATCCACCACCCACCATATCTTTTTCCGAAGCTGATCTTTGGTCTCTCCGTTAACCAAGTTAAGTTTAAACTTGTTTCTCTTTTTCTCCCCAGAGTTAATGAGAAGGATAATTAACCCAAAGGGAAGGGTAGGTGACCCTAAAGGACTTAATAATTCATAGATTAGATATCAACTTGTGGATAAGCAAGAGTTTGCTTTAGCTATTCTGTATGATTGCCTTTGATTTGAAACCTGTGTGCCCTTTTCCAACAGGATTGAGTTCATGCAATATGGGATTGCTTTTGCCCTCATCCTACATGCACCCCACTGCCAGCACTCAGGGGATGAAGGAATTTTAGAATAGGCATGGCCTGCCAATACTTTGTTATTTTACCTCATTTCCTTTCACCACATTTCAAGGTTATCAGAAAAGAAGATAAGGTTCCATAAAACAGCATAACAATTCTTAAGAAATCGCATGTGAAAGTCAAAATGTTCCGTGCTGCTAGAATCTTCTTTTGAATGCTGTTTTCCTCATCTCACTGGCTGAAGAGGCTAGTCATCATCTTAGCTTGGGTTTTGCACCCACCTATTGGGCCTCCTCTCATGGCCACCCAACAGCTTTCCAGCACCCTATTGTGTCCCTGCTCTGATCACCACTTGAATTATTCAGAAATGAGCCATTCGAGTTCTGGAGATATGAAAGAGGGAAATTTCTATAAGGAGTTCCTCTCATAGCATCTCTTCCTCTCTGCAGTGCCTCTTTTCTTCTTAGTCACTTTAGGAATCTGTCTCCTTAAATTATCCACAAATTTTTTATCATCCATATATATCTCCATTTTTATCCCCCAAATTCTTTGATCAGTATCAGTTCTCAGTGACTACAATCACGACTCAAAACTCTTGGTGTATACCTCAGGCCTGTTTATATCTGTGACACCTGCCCAATTACACTGAAACTTTGTTTTGTTTTGTTTGAGACAGGGTCTCACTATGTCACCCTGGCTGGAGTGCAGTGGTGCCATCTGTGCTCACCACAGCCTCAGTCTCCTGGGCTCAAGTGATCCTCCTACCTCAGCCTCCTGAGTAGCTGGGACCACAGGCATGGACCACCACACCCAGCTAATTTTTTATTTTTGTAGAAACCATGTCTCCTCATGTTGCCCAGGCTGGTCTCGAACTCCTGGGCTCGAGTGATCCATCTGCCTCGGCCTCCCAAAGTCCTGAGATTACAGGTGTGAGCCACTGCACCCAGCCTCAAAAAAACTTTTTAAAGATTAAAGGAAGGCCAGGTGCAGTGGCGCATGCCTATAATCCCAGCACTTTGGGAGGCTGAGGCAGGTGGATCACCTGAGGTCAGGAGTTCAAGACCAGCCTGACTAAGATGGAGAAACCCCGTCTCTACTAAAAATACAAAATTAGCTGGGCGTGGTGGTACACACCTTTAATCCCAGCTACTCGGGAGGCTGAGGCAGGAGAATTGCTTGAACCCAGGAGGCAGAGGTTGTGGTGAGCCGAGATCACACCACTGCACTCCAACCTGGGCAACAAGAGCGAAACTCCGTCTCAAAAAAAAAAAAAAAAGAAAGAAAGATTAACAGAACCAGTCTAGTTATGAAACAAACATAGGCAACCTTGACTCTAGGACTTTTTAATTCTTTTATAACCAGTATGTCAAACCCCTATCAGTTGGGTCCATGACTTAAGTGATCATACATTTAAATGGTTGGCTTGTTTCACACCCAGAATTCTGGGAGAAAATGGAGAAAACAGTCCATTATTGTTTTAGTCAAGTCTTACATTTCAGCCCATCTCAGAGCCCAGAGTGGAGTTAAGGTTTGACGAGAATATTGCTTGGCCCTGTTCCAACAGGCCTCCCTCCCCTGGTTCCACGCCCTGCAGCCATCCTTCCTTACTCTTGGGGCTCTCACCACGTACCTTCTCTCTTTCCCTGAAGAGACTCTTCCCCCGTACCTCCTCTGCTTTCCTCTCATCTCCTTGGGCTACTCAGTTTCTGTGTCCAGTTTACTCAGTTTCTATGTCCAGTTTACTGCCTATGTTCAGGCAACCAGGTCCTGGCTCTGGACCAATGCTGAGTGTGGTGACTTCTGCCCGTAAAAATCCCAGCACTTTGGGAGGCTGAGGCGGGTGATCAATCACTTGAGATTGGGAGTTTGAGACCTGCCTGGGCAACATGGCGAAACCCTGTCTCTACAAAAAGTACAAAAATTAGCTGGGTGTCGTGGTGCATATGCCTGTGGTTCCAGCTACTCAGGAGGCTACAGTGGAGGATTACCTGAGCCCTGGGAGGTCGAGGCTACAGTGAACCATGATCACACCACTGCACGCGAGCCTGGGTGACAGAGTGAGACCCTGTCTCAGGAAAAATAAATAAATAAATAAATATTAAATAAAAGGAGGCAGGATCTCCCTGTGTTGCCCAGGCTGTGTGTAGTGCCATGGCGCAGTCAGAGCTCACTGCACCCTCAAACTCCAGGGCTCAAGCCATCCTTCCACCTCAGCCTCTTGAGTAGCTGGGGCTATAGGGACACACGGCTTTTTAGGTCCTGACTCTTCTGTTATGTGTTGGTGCATCAGCTCTGCCTCTCACCTACAAATTTTCTCTATAGTGTTGGATCCTGGGGCTGAAGGTCGGGGTGGGATGTGGACAGAGAGGACCCCACAGCACAGGCCATGGCAAGGAGATACGTCACAGCACTCAGACCAATGACTACAGTTAGGTCAAAACAGCAACTTCATCTCTGTCAGTACCAACCTTATATACACTGGGCTCCAGAGAGAAAGTGAGAAGGAGAAATAAAACTACCCTGCCTCTTATTACTCTCCTAGCACTAGAGAGCTAGTGAGACCCAATACCTAAAGTATGTTAAGCAAAACATCTCATGCTACAGAAATGCATGATCTATCCTCCTCTGGACTTAAATGAACAAGTATTTTATACACTTAACAAAATGTATTGGCCGGGCGCAGTGGCTCATGCCTGTAATACCACACTTTGGGAGGCCGAGGCGGGAGGATTGCTTGAGCCCAAGAGTTCAAGACCAGCCTGAGCAATATAGTGGAACCCACCTCTACAAAAAAGTTTTCAAAAAATTAGCTGGGCATGGTGGTGCTCACCTATAGTCCCAGCTACTTGGGAGTCTGAAGCAGGAGGATCACTTGAGCTCAGGAGGTCGAGGCTGCAGTGAGCCATGTTTGCACCACTGCCTTCCAGCCTGGGTGACAGAGTGAAACCTTGTCTCAAACATAAATAAATAAATATAACAGATTGCATTGTAAAAAATTTAACTACAGTACTTGCAAAATCAAACTCCATAGGCTAGATAGTGAAAAAGTAATTGCAAGTCTATGAGACACGCAAACTTGTTATTTTAAGTAATTTAATTTCTTGGGCTATGTTTATATGACAAAATGAAGTGAAAGAGGGAAAAGCTGTGTTTTCCTTCTGAATTAGCTGTGTCAGCTTAGTGCATGGTGTTGAGTTTGCCAGATACAGAATAGCTCAATGTACAAGTCTTCCGGGAATACACCTGGGCATGGTGGCAGAGTGTGCCTGGCCCCTGCGATGCGCTGGGTTGGTTATGGGGCAGCAGGAGGGAGCAAAAGAAAAAATGACAAGCAGGGCTCTTGAGGGCAGGCTGGGACCTTTGGTTGGGTGAAGGGAAGCTGAAGGATAAAAGTAGAGTGGGGGTGGGGGGTTCCTGAGAGACGCAGAAATGTGCCCCAAGGCAGGGGAGTCACACCCCCATGCTCCTAGCCAGCAGGAGAGGAGGTTTTTAAGAAGTCTATAGGTCTTCCAGAGATCCACGTGCCTCTTGTATTATATAACCTGCTTCTGGCATATGAAGTGTATGTGCTTCCCTAATAGAAGTGATGCTGTCATTAAAACCTCACCACCACCCCCACAGACCGCAGGGACCCAGCCTAATTCCCACATTCACTGTGAAGCATATTGTGTAGCCATGGTCTTCCTGCAGCAAGTGCCTTAAGAATCAGCAAACGATTTACTTTGCATATTGGAAGGATTGGAGAAAGTCACTTCAATCCTCTCCAGAAAAGTTGTGCCTGGGTCTCATTTAAATTCACCAAAAGGTTTGTCTTTGGACATTTAAGAGTGAAAGTTTGAGCTCAAATTGTAACTTGGCTTTAGTTTGTCCTTTCCAAGTTAATTTGAGCAAGTGAAAAATAAGGTATGATTTTATTTTTAATATGTGGCCTCTGTCTTAAATAAATGGCCAGGCAGACTGAGTGACAATTGAAATCAAGTTCACAAATGTCATTGACCCATTTGTTGACACCTGGCAGGTATTAGGTTGGCCACATAGAAATGAAAACAGGAATATGAGACAAACCATGCTCCTAAGAATTTCCAGGGTTCACACCTGTGATCCCAGCACTTTGGGAGGCTGAGGCATGAGAAGCACTTGAGCCCAGGAGTTCAAGACAAGCCTGGGCAACACAGCAAGCCTCTGTCTCTACAAAAAATTTTAAAAACAGCTAGCATGGTAGCATCCACCTATGGTCCCAGAACTAGGGAGGCTGAGGCAGGAGGATCACTTGAGTCTGGGAGGTTGAGGCTGCAGCGAACCATGATCACACCATTGCACTTCAGCCTAGGTAACAGAATGAGCTCTTGTCTCAAACAAACTAACAAAAGGCAGGGCATGGTGACTAATGCCTGTAATCTCAGCACTTTGGGAGGCCAAGACAGGAGGATTGCTTGAGCCCAGGAGTTTGAGACCACCCTGGGCAAAAAAGTGAGACCCCCATCTCTAAAAAAGTTAATTTAATTTTAAAAAGAAAAGAATTTCCAGCAGGAGGATAGAGAGTTCTAGCAATAACTGTAATATAAGGCATCTGTGATCAGCTAACCAGAGAGGAAGAGACAGAGAGAGGAGTAGAAGGATTAACTTATTGACAGATACTCCAGTGTTTACAACAAAATGCTTTATGCGATCTTGGTTAAGTTCTTGATTTTTGCTTTTCCTTTATGAATGAAAGGATTGGATTAGATTAGATCAATCCTGGATGCCTCAGTAACTAGGCCATATTAATTCCTTTAGAGACATGACCTTCTAAAAAGATGATCATGAATAGCAACAAAAATTATTGTATAAATGCAAAATAAAAATAACCCCCATCCATGGAATACAAATTTTACATGTGTATTGCAATAAAAATAGCTAGATTCTAAAATTTCATTGCAAAATTCTGGGTAAAATCTTCAAAATGCAACATTTTCATTTTGTGGGTGACCCTGATAAGCCAACAACAGAATGCTTAGTTAGGTCATTATGCCCTGCCTCAAGCCACAGCTAGGCCAGGGTGGGCTTGGCCCCACTCTACTTCAATAAGGACTGTTCCATTTTAGTGCCTATTTATCAGGGTTGTGCATTCCATTTCATTGAGGGAAAGGGGGATTGACAGCTAAAAAAAAAAAAATCACTGGGGAGACTGGGGAGGCCGAGGCAGGCGGATCACAAGGTCAGGAGATCGAGACCATCCTGGCTAACACAGTGAAACCCCGTCTCTACTAAACAAAATACAAAAAGTTAGCTGGGCATGGTGGCAGGCACCTGTAGCCCCAGCTACTTGGGAGGCTGAGGCAGGAGAATGGCATGAACCCGGGAGGTGGGGCTTGCAGTGAGCCGAGATCGCGCCACTGCACTCCAGCCTGGGCGACAGACAGAGTGAGACTCTGTCGCAAAAAAAAAAAAAAAAAAAAAAAAAAAATCATTGGATTAGATAATCTCTAAAACCTCTTCTAGCTCAAAAAGATTTGAATTCTGGGATTCTGTCACAGCATCAATGCCGTACTCTCCTCCCCAACCCGTCTCAACACCTGTAACCTGTCTTCCCTCTGGGAAGACAGCATTGAAGGTACCAAGGTCAGGCAATATCCTTGCTCTCTAAAGCCCCAGCAGATGAACCAGGCCGAGTGACTCCCATTCTCTCTTCCTCACACAGGGTGGAGAACATGTCCATGCGGCTGGAGGAAGTCAACGAGAGAGAGCACTCCATGAAGGCTTCGCTCCAGACTGTGGACATCCGGCTGGCACAGCTGGAAGACCTCATCGGGCGCATGGCCACGGCCCTGGAGCGCCTGACAGGTCTGGAGAGGGCTGAGTCCAACAAAATCCGCTCGAGGACCTCCTCGGACTGCACGGACGCAGCCTACATTGTCCGCCAGAGCAGCTTCAACAGCCAGGAAGGGAACACCTTCAAGCTCCAAGAGAGTATAGACCCTGCAGGTGAGGAGACCATGTCCCCAACTTCTCCAACCTTAATGCCCCGTATGCGAAGCCATTCTTTCTATTCAGTCAATATGAAAGACAAAGGTGGTATAGAAAAGTTGGAAAGTATTTTTAAAGAAAGGTCCCTGAGCCTACACCGGGCTACTAGTTCCCACTCTGTAGCAAAAGAACCCAAAGCTCCTGCAGCCCCTGCCAACACCTTGACCATTGTTCCCGATTCCAGAAGACCATCATCGTGTATAGACATCTATGTCTCTGCTATGGATGAGCTCCACTGTGATATAGACCCTCTGGACAATTCCATGAACATCCTTGGGCTGGGCGAGCCGAGCTTTTCAACTCCAGTACCTTCCACAGCCCCTTCAAGTAGTGCCTATGCAACCCTTGCACCCACAGACAAACCTCCAAGCCGGAGCATTGATTTCGAGGACATCACCTCCATGGACACTAGATCTTTTTCTTCAGACTATACCCACCTTCCAGAATGCCAAAACCCCTGGGACTCAGACCCTCCGATGTACCACACCATTGAGCGTTCCAAAAGCAGCCGCTACCTAGCCACCACACCCTTTCTTCTGGAAGAGGCTCCCATCGTGAAATCTCATAGCTTTATGTTTTCCCCCTCAAGGAGCTATTATGCCAACTTTGGGGTGCCTATGAAAACAGCAGAATACACAAGTATTACAGACTGTATTGACACAAGGTGTGTCAATGCCCCTCAAGCAATTGCGGACAGAGCTGCCTTCCCTGGAGGTCTTGGAGACAAAGTGGAGGATTTATCTTGCTGCCATCCTGAGCGAGAAGCAGAACTGAGTCACCCCAGCTCTGACAGTGAGGAGAGCGAGGCCAAAGGCCGCAGAGCCACCATTGCAATATCCTCCCAGGAGGGTGATAACTCAGACAGAACCCTGTCCAACAACATCACTGTTCCCAAGATAGAGCGCGCCAACAGCTACTCGGCAGAGGAGCCAAGCGCGCCATATGCACACACCAGGAAGAGCTTCTCCATCAGTGACAAACTCGACAGGCAGCGGAACACAGCAAGCCTGCGAAATCCCTTCCAGAGAAGCAAGTCCTCCAAGCCAGAGGGCCGAGGGGACAGCCTGTCCATGAGGAGACTGTCCAGAACATCGGCTTTCCAAAGCTTTGAAAGCAAGCACAACTAAACCTTCTTAATATCCATCACAGGAGGCTCAAGAATCCAGCCCTAACATTCTCTCCAACTCCAGCTTTTCCCCCTTTCTTGAATCATACCTGCTTTATTCTTAGCTGAGCAAAACAAGCAATGCTTTGGGAGGTGTTAACTCAAAGGTGACTTCTGGGCCACAGATCAAGAAAGCATTTGATCTGACCCAGTGCCAGACACAGGGGATTTAAGGCATGTTCACACTTGCTGGGCAGGGAGGGGGAAGAGAGGGAGAAGGAAGGGTTAGAGATGAATGTATCCGCAGTCACGGCAGAAAGCCATGAGAGCAGGGGAAACAAGGGGCTTCGAGCACGCTCCATGCCAGGAGGCATCTGTTGATTTCTGACCATTATCAAGAGTTGTAGGATGCAGGGCTAAATTGCGAAATAAAATAAAATAGCCAGCGTACACAATGAGATATTCTAAACTTCCATTCTGTTTTCTTTTCACATTGGCTCCATCACTGGTGACTGATGAAGAGCATCCTCTTTATTCAGTATAAGCCGGCAGCAAGCAGTTCTACCTAACGTCCCACATCCTTCTCATGCCAACACTTCTGTAATTGATCATTATAAAGAAAAAACAAGGTAACAGTCATAGTTCACCTATCTCTTATCTATTCACTTCTGGTGCCACAACTGTTTATCCTTTTTTGAAGAAAATAAGGGAACAGAAATGCCTTTTTGTATTGCAGTCGAAATGAAAGAAGAGTTGATGTTTAAAAAAAAAACAAAAGTCAAGTGATTTATTATATACAGTGGGCGTTCAAGTCTAGTCGAGCAAGCTCAGGATGAATGTAATTAAATAATTTTATATTTTTTAATTTATTTTGTATCTCACCTGTCATCAATGAATTCATTCAATGAATATGTAATATTGAACTTAAAAAAACAAACAGTGGACAGAACTAGCCTGAAATTGCCATGTGGGATGTTCTGTTCTCACCGTTCATGTCGTGTGTTGTGCTGCTGTGTGACCGTCATCATTTGCATGGTTCCACCACATCCTCCTGAACACCTCCAAGACGTAACTGCCAATTTTTCACACCACTCATCACATGACCATTTTATATATGAATATATGGTTATATGTGGATATTTTCATACCTAGAGTTTTGCCATCTAATCTGAGCTCAGCATAAATTTAATTGGAGTTTTTCAAGGGCTGGTATCTTTTCTATGGAAATGTTCCAAAGTACTTTTTAAGGGAGTTTCAAAACTATAAATAACCTTAGATTTGACTGGGAGTTTGGTATCAACCCAAAGCCATCAGTTGCAAGCATACCATGAATATTTTTCTTATAGACAGAGCTATAAAAAAAGATACAGTAGACCAAAATAGAAAGCAAATAAACCATATAAAGAATTCTATAGTATATGCCACTTATACACATGTATATGCATTTACGCAGAGACACATATTTATATATGAAATAAACAGACATAAAGAGCTTTCTTAAGAGGCTTGGACTTTTCTATCACCTTGAACTATAATCAAAAGATTTTCTTAATCTACAAGAAGTTCCATTGAAAGAGTTCAGTATACTTAGACCAAATGTTGAAATTATGATTTTTAAAAAATTCCTATGACTTTTTCTCATATCAAACTAGAGTTGTCAAAATGACTCACTGCTTGCCTTCTGCCCTTTTTTGTCTGAAATCACTCACTATTGGGACATCTTATTTATTCTGGCTTTTCCTAAACAAAGTTTTTACACTAAGTACAATCTGAACAGACATGCAACTTTAAACCAGCTAATGTTACAGACTCTAAAGTAAAGGCATAATCTTCTAGATCAGAATCTGGATTGGAAGTGGGATAAAGAAATCTTGACCCCAAATCTTTGGATTCCTATTTGGCTCATTAATGTTTAAAAAAGAATAAAGCCTTTAAGGAAAACAACCTATTGTTCCTGGCCTGAGGTACTACCTGGTTCTTTTGTTTAATTATAATTGAAAACACCAAGTTTGACTTCATTTTGTGAAATCAAGTAAATACATGGCCTTTAAATATAATATAAAATAAAAAAACAAACAAACTAAAAACTCTTCTGAATAAGCAATTCAGGTATAAGACGTGTGATGAGGTCACATATGTAAAGAATTAATTCCTTTTTCACTCCTTGGCATTTAGGTGAATCGGTAACAAACACCCAGACTCCCTTATTTACAGCTGTTCTAGAAACACTTAACATTTTATTGGGCCCCACACTGGCTATTTCCCTCTCAGCAAACATGTAGTGGGTCTGAAAATAAATCAGTTGTTCTTAAACTTCCTTGAGTCGTGAATCCCTATGAGGATCTGATGATAACTCTAGGCCCTCTCTCCAGAGAGAAACAAAAATGTACATACATGCAAAGTTGCAGTATAACTTGAAAGGGTTCATGAGCCCCTGGTTCCATATTGATTGATAACGAGGAAAAGGAACCATGTTAGTTCATAGTTAATACAGTTATAATAGGCACTTTACATTTGAGACCATCTCTCTGTGATTCTCAGGAAGGCCAAATCTCAGCACCAGAGTTTGAACCAAGATTTTTTTATTTTTGTTCTTTAAATTAGATGTTGCCAATTTAATGCACTTACATCCTAACGTGTTGATGATTTTAAGTATCGAGCACAATCACAATGCTGAAGGCTCCCTGAAGGGTCTATAGAGGAACCCAAGAAGGAGATGAAAACATTATTCATTGACATCAAACACCTCCACGGCCTCATTCTGGGCCAGATTGGAAGTGAGGGAAAGACATTTTGAGCGCAAGTGTTTCCATTCATTGTGATTTCAGAGAGAAAAATATAGGAACTGGGAAACTAAATACTCAACAGTCCTGATCTTGCAATTACCTGATTCTTTTGTTGTGCATGAAAATTAAGTTCTAACATCTGTGAAACGTGTGAAATATATAAGCCAAACTTAAATGACTGTAGACACAAACTGTGTAACTTCCATGAGCCATTTCCTTCCTGTGCACATATATGTGTGTTATTTTTCAGTCCATTTCCTTCCATTTCCGGGTTCTCTGTGCACCGATGTGGCATTGATTCTGTGGCCTTGTGCAGTCAGCTTATGCTCAGCCCATTGATTCCACCACATCCCTGATGGAGGGGACGTTAATTACCTGTCTTTGTGAATTAAGCAGTTTATGAGCAGCAAGTTACTGAGGACCGTAAATAAAGTCATAGAGAGCTCAAGGAAGTAATAGCTTCGGTTTAATCATCTGCTTCAAAGGTGCCAATTTTTATATACTACTATATGTAATGATTTGTTCTAAATTGCTTGTTCCTTTTGAAAAAAAATTTAAGGATGTTTTATGAAAATGACCATGGAGGTCTCCTGCTTAACCAATATACTTTATATTTATAGTTAGAGGACCCCTCCTTGATCGATTTGAATGAGGAGCTGGAAAGCTTGGGTATAATTGTCATGACTAGTTTGTGTTATCTCTGCAAGCCAAAAGGTATATTAGCAGTCATAATATAGCACTTTACAGAACTGGACTTTTTTAAATGTCTGAGTTTCCAGGTCTAGGATATTATTTAGCACTTTGAAAGTTCCCCTTTTAAAATATATATATAAGAATAATCAGATGAGAAAAATGTACTCATAAACACACAAAATGTGTTTCTTCTGAATGTTTCAAATGTATTCTAAAACATGGTTTCTATAGATAATATTATGGTAGGTAACTGGATAGTACTTTTCTTTTTTACTTCCTGAGTCTGTACAGTCTAATCTTCCTGAATGTTTGGGCTGTTTAATTTCTTTAAAGATGATAAATATTATCCAGTCATCCATCATGCTCTATCTATAGGCTATACCATTCATATGTTGGGCAATGCTGTATTATAAAACACATGTAAACATGTATGTAACCCATGTTTAACCCAGCATAGTTGTAGCATGTGGTTGTATTAATGAACGTTACAGGACAGCTTTATAATCATTTATAAATCTGTAACATTCAATAAAGAAGCACATGTTGCAGTGATTAATTATGTTCCCAATTCCATATTATTTAGCATCTTTGTGAACCGGGCATTTTTGTTCCTGATCTGCTTGATGCTTTTCATGTTCCTGTAGACTACTGTAAAATATGTGTGTAAGCTGATGTATATCCTCCAATGAGTCCTGCGAGCTGTGGTAGGCAAGTTGTGATTTCATGAAAGATGAACTGGCATGTTATGCAAAAGACTATATGACAAATGAACTTAAAATGATAATTTAAACTCCAGTTGAATTAGCTGTTTGTTTACATCTGCCAACCCCATGCAGAAGCAGTGTACAGTATTTTATAAATATGTTCATTTAGTAACACTATGTTGTTTCTAGATAAAGTGATGCTAGTGTGTAGGTGGTTATATATTTGGCCTAGATATTGCATTATAACTCACTATCCTTTAACAATAACAATGTGACTTAAATGAAGTAATCTCTCTCCAAACCCGGTCTTAATTTTGTGTTGACAAAATGCATGTACTGCTTTATGCATTTCTTTTGACTTTTCTAAGGCACTTAACATTTTACTATCGCCTGCTGTGATGCTTAAGCCAGTTAGGAATTCACTCAAACAGTTGGGCTTCTTACTATGGGGATTATGTTCAGTTTTGAAAAATTAAAAACAAAAAAAAAGTAACCAAGAGATTTTTAAATCCTTTTTTTTAAGCACTGAACAAATAATATGAAATAAAGTATTAACTGCAGGTTGTATAGCCATGGGACCCAGAGATGGCAAGCCAACACCTCTTGGGTCTGCCAAGATCTAGGTGTTGTGCATATGTGATATATGCAAGACACATTTCTGATTCTTCAGAGCTACTGGGTGTAAATTGCTAAGCCAGAGATGAGAGCGACAAGTCCATTTGTGATAGTGCAGAAGTGTGCAGATCGCTGTGAATGTGTGATCCAATGATATGACAAGAGACCTCCCTCCTTGTCTGTGGCTTCTTCACCTTGGGGGTGAGCCTAGCCTGGGGGTGGGAGGCGTGTGTTTGGGTGTCTGATCAAGCACTGGGTGATTCTAAAGAGTTTACTCTTTTAGCAAATCACCGTTACTAGAAGCCATTCAACATCTGGAAAAGAGAGGAGCCAATTTGCACAGTTTTGTAACTGACTGCTCCTAAAATGAATAGAGAAAACTTTCCTCTCAGCCTGCTTTCTCTTCGTTTTACAAGTTGGATATTCTGTCTCTCAGATTGGAGTCAACCAAAAGAAAGGTTGGTTCCAATTAAGGAAAAGCAACTTTTTTCTTTTAATTCCTCTCAGAAGGTAGTTGTGCTATCTTTTCTCTGATGATTTCCTTGCACACATCACTGCTAATGAAAGCAACATGTGACTGTTTCTACAGGTCATCTAAGAGAGGATTTTGGTGACCAGGTAATCCAGATGGCAATAAGAGTGAGGTGAATTTTCCCTTCCTTACCTTACCTAGTCTACTGGCCTCCTTAAACCTGCAGGCCCTTGTGCATTTGCACAATGTTTGTGTGCTGGAAACTGAAAAGACATGTGTATGGCTAAAAGTCCATAGGCTTTGTAAAGAGTGTCAGTGCCAATCAGGACCCATGCCTTCCTCTGGAAGAGGCAGGTGGCTGGGGCCTGTGGGGCAAAGGGGAAAATTCAGCCTTGTGCCTGGATGTGTGACTTTCTTTCTGCCCTCTACTTGCTTCTCTTCTCTTAGTCCAAGACTAGCTGCTTTTTCACCAGACCAACAGACCTTGCCTCATTACCTTTATACCTTGTTGACCCTGGCACAGTAAGCTGAAACAGCAGCCACTTGGAAAAAGCCAAACATTTAGACTTTGTCCCAGTCCTGATCTTCCCATCAACTTAGCCTCTTCCTGCCTCTACCCTGGCTGGTGTTCGCATTGACCTCATCCAATTTTTGCCTCTCTAAATCTCAAGAGCCCTACAACATCTTCACCACAGCTTCCCACACATCATTAAAACCAGCCATCTGCACATAGATTGAGAGGCTGCAAATTCAAAGATGTGTAGGGGCCAGATCGAGAACACAAATGTGTGAATTTGACTGGTGAAAGTCAACAGAAGAAGTAGGGTTTGTGAGTAAGGCATGAGAGAATACACATCCCACCACAAAGACATTCAAATTCAGCTTTCCAAACACTGTGCTAGCCAAACAAACATGTCTGCCAGCAGCATTCAGTCCCAAAGGCAATAGTTTGGAACCTCTGATTTAGAGCCAACAGGATCAGATTCTTGATTGTGACTTGGTGAGTGTACACACAAAATACACTAAGAACTGAAGTCGGGGGGAAAGAAACTCACCTTATTCAGAGTTACTGTTGTTCTGAATGATATATGCATGTATATTTGTTAGCCACATAATTCTAAACTTGAACACAGAATCTTTGTAAGAAAGATTCAGAAGAAGAGTACCATAGCATGGTATGAAGACTTACCTACTTCCTGTCACTACTGCGTCTGACCTGAGTTTATATTGCTGCTACCGCTGTGTAAAAACAGTACGTGCGGTATACTGTACTCATAGCCATTTCATAACATAGGACCTAGACTCTCATTTGTAAATGTTCTAACCCTAGTTTATAATGGGGGAAATTACTCAGATATCATTTTTAAATGAATTCCTACAAATACAATTGTTTTGAAATTGGGTTTGCTAAATATATATACATCTTTTCCTTCTTTGTGTATGGATAGACCATGGTTTGCATATCTATCAACACTATAAATATATATAAATCCTTAGCAGAATTGTTCTTTTTTAAAGGTCTATTATTGGATTCACAATGCACTTTGAGCTTGATTGTTTAGATATATAATTCAGAGAAGTTGGCAGATACCACGGGAAAAACTTTCTGAAATTTCTGTAACAAATGTTTTGCAATAAAAAAAAAAAAAAAAAAAAAAACTCAGTAGTTTAAAACATGACTTGGACTTCCTTGTGCACTTATTTGCTGCCATCTAATCTTCACCATCCTCATGCTAAGAACTTTCGGAGTAGAGATAATTGCCTAGGGCTCCACAAATTACTTGTTCCAGTGAGCAGAAGTTGCAAACTGGTAGCCTGTGGGTCATATCTAACCAGCAGGAAAAGGTTATCATTAGCCAGCAAAATTTTTTTTTAATTTGAAACATTTAAAAATTGAGGCTGGACATGGTGGCTTACTCCTGTAATCCCTGCACTTTGGGAGTCCAAGGCAGGAGGATCCCTTGAGGTTAGGAGTTCAAGACCAGCCTGGCCAATATGGTGAAACTCTGTCTCTATTAAAAATACAAAAATTAGCCACGTATGGTGGCACATGCCTGTAGTCCCAGCTACTCTAGAGGCTAAGATGGGAGTATTGCTTGAGCCTAGGAGGTCGAGGCTGCAATGAGCCAAGATGGCGCCACTGCACTCCAGCCTGCCTAGGCAACAGGTCGGGACCCTGACTCAAAATAAATACATACATACCTACATACATACATACATGATAGATTTCACATTTAATTCCAGACTTCTAGCTTCTTTTAAAAAACCTGACGATTTGGTAATATGAGACCTGTGTTTTCATACGACAATAATCAGCTGAATCATGGCATCTTGGGTGCTCTTTTAGAAGGAGCCTGTACTCTCTAATATACCACAGTCCCCACCATTCTCTGTCTCTTCCATTTAGTTCCCTTTACTCAGAGCATTACCTGGATGGCCTCTCTATGCACCGAGAGGATGAAATTCAGCCCACAACAGTGGGTGAATTTGTGAGTGGAAATGTAGCGGTCTTTTACAATTTTAATTTCTTTTAAGGTAAAGGAATCAGAATACAAGAATCAACTGGAAACAACATATATGTTGGTCAATGGGAGAAAATAACTGATTATGATACATGATTAAAAATAAAGGTCATTGCTATATTATTAAGTCTATTTAAAAAGAAGTACAGAGAAGCATACATGGTCTGTCTCAGTCCATTTGGGCTGCTATAACAAAATACCTTAGACTGGGTAATTAATTTATAAAAGGAGAAACTTATTGCTTACAGTTCTGGAGGCTGGGGAGGCCAAGATCAAGGCACCAGCAGACTCGTTGTCTGGTAAGGGCCTGCTCTCTGCTTCACAGATGGCACCTTGCTGCAGCCTCACATGGAGGAAGGGGCAAGGGAGCTTCCTTGAGCCTCTTTTAAAAGGACATTAATCCCAGTCATGATGTTGAAGCCTTCATAACTTAATCACTTCCCAAAGATCCCTAATACTATCACACTGAGTATTAGTTTCAAACATATTTTTGAGGTGATGCCAACAGTCAGACCATAGCATGTTCTAATATCAATTTTTGTAAAAATCAAACCAGGTATATAGATATGGATCTATTTGTATATGAATAGTAAAAGTCCAAAAGGATATCACAAAAGAGAATAAAAGTTTTGCAACAGAACTTTTTTTTCCCAAAAATTCAAATGCTGTGTAAGGGCAACCTAAAGTGACCTAAGTAAAGTTAATTCAAGTATCACTAGACATCAACCAGGAGGATTTCCTTTGCCTTCTTTCTGCTCAGAAACCTATTGTAGGTATTGTGACAATAATCACAAGCCTTATAATGGCAGGGCATCTTCTCCAAGGTATGGTAAAGCTGGAATAAAAGAAAATAAAAGTGGTAGCAATGATTTAACTATTAACGTTGGGAAATTATAATTTTAGGCATAAATATAATCAACGCCTTTTGAGCAGCTACTTTGTTCTTCTAGAAGAACTGAAAATTTTATTAAAAAAGCAAGACAATCATGACTAAAAAGATAATTGCATGTTTTAGTTATTTAATTAGAGCTGTTGAAAAAATGGGGACGAGCAGCCTAAGTTTAGCTCATCAACACTAAAACTATTCAAGTAGAAGCAAAATAGCCACCAGAAAGGCAGCGTATGGATGGTTTCCCACATTTGGGTTGGAAATTGGACTAAAAAATCTGCTCTGAGACGCTGTGTAGAACAGACTCAAAATGTTCTTAGAATTAAAAGGAAAGAATGAACATTTGTAGCCTAGAAGGACCTGAAGGAATAGGGCAAGACTAAAGAAGCCAGGAGGTAGAGTCTGGCATTTCCAAGGCTGGAGTCCCCAGGCAAAAACAAAGGTATAACTAACTGCAAGAACAGCTGAGACAGGCCAGACGCGGTGGCTCACACCTGTAATCTCAACACTTTGGAAGGCCACAGCGGGTGGATCACCTCAGGTCAGGAGTTTGAGCCCAGCCTGACCAACATGGAGAAAACCAATCTTTACTAAAAATATAAAATTAGCCAGGTATGGTGGTACATGCCTGGAATCCCAGCTACTCAGGAGGCTGAGGCAGGAGAATTGCTTGAACCCAGGAGGTGGAGGTTACAGCGAGCCAAGATGGCGCCATCATACTCCTGCATGGGCAACAAGAGCAAAACTCCATCTCAAAAAAAAAAAAAGAATAATTGAGACAAATGCCTGGGCTCCAGTTGGAAACCAACCTAACCAGAGCAGAGGATTCACATTAGAGATTTGCTGGAAAGTATGGCAATCCCTTATATTAATTTAATCTCAACACATTTATGAGATTGCCATTAATATTCCCATGTCCCAGATGGGAAAAATGGGATTCATTATTTTATTTTGTTTTATTATTTTGAGACGGGGTCTCACTTTTTTGCCCAGGTTGGAGTCCAGTGGCATGATCTTGGCTCACAGCAACCTATGCCTCCCAGGTTCAAGCAATTCTCCTGCCTCAGCCTCCCTAGTAGCTGAGACTACAGGCACACACCATGCCGCCTGGCTAATTTTTGTATTTTTAGTAGAGTTGAGATTTCACCATGTTGGCCAGGCTGGTCTTGAACTCCTGACCTCAAGTGATCTGTCCGCCTCGGCCTCCCAAAGTGCTGAGATTACAGACCTGAGCCACCGCACCTGGTCCCATTATTTTATACATCAGTGGTAGAGTTTGAACTTTATTCTGTGATGAAAAGAAAGCAACTGAAAAATTCTGGTCCAAAATGTGGGCTGTAACATTATGGCATGGCAGAGGAGAGGGTAGGTGCAGTGAGACTGATTGCAGGATTCCAGGCTCCAGGTGACAAAACCTTATAGATGAAAAGACACTTTGGAGAAATTTCACAACTCAATTCAGGAAATATTTCTTGGATACCCACGATTTGAAAAACACTTGACTAAGTGCTAGTACCTTCTATGTGAAATGTCAGCCTCTTACTCAGTTTCCTGGTGAACAATTAGTCATATTTCATAGAGGGCTATTTTTCAGTGTATGTGCATGACTTGAAAAGCCTCCTTGCTGGCAATCATTTTGTACAATATGGAAGAGCTCTACACCTTTGGCTATCCCCTTAGAGAAGGAGACACTGACCCAAGAACACCAATCAGAGTTTTTTCTTTGAGGATTTGGAATAGAGTTGAAAGAGCTGAGCAATTCTGTGTATTGAAACCATAACTTATAGTCTCAGGAATTGTCAGCAATCATGTTTCTACATACTGGCTGACTTGCAGAAGAAGTCAGTCTGCCAAAAAAGACAGAAATGAATATAGACACAGAGACAGGAACAGATATATGGAATGAAGTTTCTAGGCTCTTCCTGGAACATGGCTATCCTCTCACCTTTGATGTCTAAAGCCATATCAGTATCTTTAAAATAAACTATCTCTTTAGCAGGCTGAATAATAGCCCCCAAAGATGTCCACGTCCTAATCCTCAAAACCTGTGAATGTTATACCTTGTATGGCAAAAGAAATTTTACCAATGTGATTAAGAATCTGGAGATGGGTAGATGATCCTGGATTCTCCAGATGGGTCCAGTGTAATCACAAGAGACTTGTAAAAGTGAAGCAGGAGGAATCAGATTCAGAAAGTAGACTATGTGACAAGAGAAGCAGAGATTGAAGTAATAAAATGTAAAGATGGAGAATGTGTCCACAAGCCAAGGAATACCGGAGTCCTCCAGAAGCTGGAAAAGAAAATGAATTCATTCCCCTCCTGGAGTCTCCAAAACGAACTGGAACTGCTGACACCTTGATTGTAGCTCCTTCACCCTCATTTTGGATTTCTGACTTTCAGAATTGTAAGAGAATAAATACGTGTTATTTTAATTCACTGCTTCTGGTGATTTATTATAGCAGCAATAGGGAAGTAATGCACCCCTTCCCCACCTTCACAATTGTAAAATATCAAGTTGGTGTCTATTTTGTGCAACCACAGACTCTAAGTCTACTATATCTTTTTAATACTAAGATGTCAGCAACTGTAAGAAACACCACCAAAATAATACCAGATTTGGGGAGATAGAAATATTGCCACATTAAATGTATACATTGATCAAAAATCATATCCTGGATTCAGGATGTAAAAAAGATGTGCTTAGATTTAATAAAATGAGGCAATATATCCTTCAATTCACAACTAAAGGATACATTGCCTTCACAACTCTGCCTCTGTGAAGCATTCTCCAGCCCACCACAATGAACTTTCCTTTCCTGTCCAATGATATGGTTTGGATTTGTGTTCCTGACCAAATCTCATGTCAAATTGTAATCACCAATGTTGGAGGAAGGGCCTGGTGGGAGGTGATTGGATCATGGTGGCAGACTTTCCCTTTGCTGCTTTCATGAAAGTGAGTGAGTTCTCTTGAGATCTGGTTGTTTAAAAGTATGTAGCACTGGCCAGGCGTGGTAGCTCATGCCTGTAATCCCAGCACTTTGGGAAGCCAAGGCGAGTGGATCACTTGAAGTCAGGAGTTCGAGACCAGCCCGGCCAACATAGTGAAACCCCATCTCCACTAAAAATACAAAAATTAGTGGGGCGTGGTGTTGCGTGCCGTAGTTTCAGCTACTAGGGAGACTGAGGCAGGAGAATCACTTGAACCTGGGAGGTGGAGGTTGCAGTGAGCCGAGATCACACCACTGCATTACGGCCTGGGTGACAGAGTGGGATTTCATTTCAAAAAAAAAACAAAAAACAAAAAAGCAAAAACAAAGTATGTAGCACCTCCCCCTCTGTCTTCCCTTCTCCAGTCATGTAAGACGTCACTGCTTCCCCTTTGCCTTCTGCCATGATTGTTAGTTTCCTGAGGCACCCCCAGCCATGCTTCCTGTATATCCTGCAGAATCAAGAGCAAATTAAACTTCTTTTCTTTATAAATTGCCCAGTCTCAGGTAGTTCTTTATAGCAATGCAAGAACAGACTAATATAACAACACATCAAGCGTTGCATCTGTCCTCTATCATAGCAATTGTCCCCCTACACAATACTCGTAAGTTTACCTGTTTATCTCCCAGCCAGATGGTGAGAACCCTGGTCCCTAGCTTGGTGCCTGCAAATAGCATGAATGAAGAAATAAATGAATAGACAGGTTCTGCCCTCAACAAACTCCCAATCTAGTAGAAACACACATGTCACCATACGAATCAAACTTTTCAAAGCACCATGAACAGATTATATAGACAGAGTCCTCTAGATTACAGAGTGTACTTTTAATGTCCATTCAAATTTGCAATATCTGGAAAGAAGGGTTGAAAGAAAGCTTGGAAGGTTTCTCAGAAGAGGTGATATTTGAGCTCAAATGTGTTGGCCTTGAAGAATGAGTGGAATTTCAAGGGGCAGAAAAGAGGGAGCAGGGAAGAGATTTCAGGAAAGGTAGAATAGCACGACCAAGAAGAATCACAATGACATAAAAACACAACAGAGCGCTGGAAGACAGGTGAATGATTCATTGTAGCTGGAGCATATGCCAACATGTTGGAATTGGAATGCTCTAGATATGAGCTAAGGAAAATTTGATCTAGGTAAGAGCTAAAGATGACCTGAAAGTAGAAATGGTAGAGGAAGCCTATAATACTGTGAAATATTTGTTCTTTGACCCCACTGCCTAGCATACAACTCCTAAAATCCTTAAAATCTCCAAAGTGATACCCTTTCATATTCTAGTGAGCTGACTGATGGTTGGCAGCCCCTAAGTAGTTTCCGAATGGGGGCTAGTCACTGGAAAACACAAGGCATGATTAGAAGGTTGGGACTTTGAGTTCCAGTCTCCCCCACCTCTAGGGAAGAGAGAAGGACTGAAGGTAAGTTGATCATCAGTGGCCAGTGATTTAGTCAATCATGCCTACTTAATAAAGCTTCCATAAACACCCAGAAGGACAGGGTTTGGAGAGCTTCTGGATAGCAGAACACATGGAGTTTCCTGGAGGGTGGCATGCTCAAAGAGAGCAAGGAAGCTCCACGCCCCTCCCGTACCACACCCTATGCATCTCTTCATTGGTATCATTTGTAATATAATAAAGCAGTAAATGTAAGTAAAGTGTTTCCCTGAGCTCTGTGAGCCACTCTAGCAAATCAATCAAACCCAGGGAGGCAGTTGTGGGAGCCCAGATTTGCAGCCAGTCAGTCAGAAGTATAGGGGAAAACCTGGGGCTTGCAGTTGGCATCAGGAACAGAGTATGGGGGCAGTCTTGGAGACTGGGCCCTCAACCTGTGGGATCTGACACTATCTCCAGGTAGACAGTGTCAGAATTGAATTGAATTAGAGGACTCCCAGCTGGTGGCCACTGCAGAACTGATTGCTTGCCTGGTATGTGGAGGAAAACTTCCACACTTGTGGTCACAGAAGTCTTCTGTGTTGACTATTGTTGTGCTGAGAGTGCAGAGGAAAAATGGTTTGTGCCTTTTCCCCTCAAAGCAAAAATGGGAAATACGCAAGACTTGCTAATGGAGTAAAAGGGCCATGGAATGGGTTAAATATAGCAGGAAGGATCAGTTAGGCAGACACAATAGGGTGCGAGTAGATGCAACCCACGGAAAGAGAAAAGTTAAAGATGACGCTGAAGTCTCTAGTCTCAAATGTAGGTCACAGAAATAGTCTGGTGAGTGTGCAATTGTATACTGCAATGGCAATCCCATAAACATTTGCTGAATGGATGAGTGAACACATGAATTATAAAACAAAGGAGTGATGAATTGAATGAATGAACAAATGAATAATGGTTCTTTGCCCAAACAGTGGCAAGTAGACACAAGGTTGAGGTAGAAGATACAGGGGACCTTTTACTCAAACTTAAATCTGGGTTGAAAAGTGTTCTGGGGACCATGGCCCCAAATGCTTTGCCCACCAAGGTATTTTTCCCCCATGTGGTACGTCTGAATATGCCCTCAGTGAGTTCCCAATCTAGATGTAACAGATATATATATATAGCCAACAGATGTCCCCTAAGACATATTTAGAACTTGGCATCAAAGCTAACTTTGTCATGGGAAGATGCTACTAATAGGGTGCTCCACTGGAGGCCACTGAATCAAGCAAGAGAAGGTGACAGGAAGATTGGAGGAAAAGCGTGGCATCCCACACCACCCAGAGAGACCACAACTGGGAGCAGAGGTGGCCTCCAGACCCACCAGTCCCTTCCATTGGGCACCCAGATGCTTGAAGCCTCTCAAAAATTACTTACATGGTATTCTTCTTGGTTATATTTATTCTCTACCCCACACCCACTCCTATCATTCTCAATGTATAATTTAAAGAATCTGTTCTGTCTTATCTTATTTGGTAAGGCCTAGCAATGCTTCATCAAATAAAGTGCCTTCTCTATTTCAGACAAAAAAAAAAAAAAAAAACTGAACTATCTTTTTCGTGTCAGTTCTGCCAAGGGACCCACTTTTTGTTTCATTTTGTTTCGTTGTTTTTTGAAACAGGGGTGGAAGGGCTATATGGAGAAGAATGATGTAGGTGGAGGGGTAGAATTTGTTGCCACAGATATTTCTCTCTCTCTCTCTCTCTCTCTCTCCATATATATATATATATATATATATATATAAATTTTTTTTTTTTTTTTTTTTGCAAAGCTTGTCCCTATGTAATCCAAGCAAAAGAATCTAACTGGTCTCCCCCATGTTGCTGGCTTCTAGATACTGCAGGGGCTGTTCCTAAATTTGCTTTCTTTCTTAGGGATTTCAACCAGACTTGTCTCTGCTATTTGGGGTTTCTATGCTGACAGCAAAAGCTCCCTCGTGGCTCTATTTCATTCAACTGATTTTACTGGGCCATTAGCTCAGTCTGCAGTAGCAGAAAATCAGGTCAATTCTACAAAGTACATGGACATTCCAAAAATTTTAATAACTGATTTTTTTTTCCTAATCAGTTGTTTCCTCTCAGTTTCTCTATCTTTTAAATGGGGCTTATGGGTTGAATCAGATCAGTGGCTTCTACATTTCTCAGGTTACAACTACTTATCAGAATCTGCTGAAAACTAGAAATCCTTCCTAAGAGGGAAAAAGAAAGCTGAGATTTGAAAGACTGCTTAAAAGGGTTCATGCAATCCCTAAAGTCATCCACAGTCACCAAGGGAAGAATCTATATACCCCAGGTTAAGAATCGATTCTGCCTCCATCTCTAAAGCCCTGAGACTCCATGCAGGCTCCCAAAACAGAAAATACACAATCATTTTTGGAACATCTGTCTCTAGAAGAAATCAGGCTGACAGCTGTATAAGCCATGATGTTGTGAACAGCAGGCCCTTGCCCATCCTCCTCCACAGCTGTTGAACAAATGCACTGAGGTTGAGACAGTAAGATCCTGAATTAAGCAAATCAAACTATTCCCGACGAAGGCAATGTGAAAAGCCTGTGCGCCTTCCAAGTTTCCTGCAAACCAAAGACTCGATAGCCCACCAATGGTAAGTTCTGCCTTCAAATGAAGATTAACGGAGTCTTGTCAGTTATCTCAGTTTCTCTTGAGATCAAAGTCCCTGCCTCTAACTCCTAAAGGGCTGTCTGCTGATGAGAAAGCCACTCCTATTTTTGCAAGTGGCCTTTCTCATTATGCTTTACGGGACTGACACATAGCTCTCACTCACACTGGATTTTATACATGAACAAGCTTCATTTGCTATTTTTGAACCATGAGCCGCTGTTTCACAAACACACGCTACAACTCTTATCACATCTCTTCATTCTTCCAGTGAATCATTTGAGTCCTCGCATCTTGTTAGCTGGAAGACCACTGTCTCTCCTTGAGTCTCTCTGCTCCCTCTTTTTTCCTCTAACTCTTAATTATGACATTTTCAAACATACAGATACACTGAAGTAATAGAAAAATGTATATCTGCATGCTCTCCATCTATATTCAACAATTATTGACATTTTGCCCTATTTGCTTTCTCTGTATGTGTATATATTTCTAAAACTATTTGAGGGTAAATTGCAATAATTCAAACATTTTATGGCCAGGCCCAATGGCTCACACTTGTATTCCCAGCACTTTGGGAGGATGAGGCAAGTAGATCACTTGACATTAGGAGTTCGAGAACAGCCTGGCCAACATGGTAAAACCCCATCTCTACCAAAAATACAAAAATTAGTCAGGCATGGTGGCACATGCCTGTAATCCCAGCCACTTGGGAGGTTGAGGAGGAAGAATCACTTGAACCCGGAAGGCAGAGGTTGCAGTGAGCCAAGATTGCGCCACAGCACTCCAGCCTGGGTGACAAGAGCGAAACTCTGTCAAGAAAGAAAGAGAGAGAGAGAGAAAGAGAGAGAGAGAGAGAGAAACATTCTACTTCTATATACTTTAAAATTTATCTCGTAAGAATAATAATGTTCTCCTCCATAACCACAATACCATAAGAAAATTTTAAATGATCCTTAATGTCATCTAATATCTGTTTCATATTCAAATTTCTGCAATTGTTTCCAAATGTACTTTTGTGATTATTTTTTATTTTCCAAATCATCACCCTCTGACATAGCTCTTGAACCTTTAGTCTAGAGCAACCTCCAAGCACACATTTTGCTTTTCATGACATCGACTTTTTAAAGAGTCCAGGCCAGCCATCTTGTTGAATGTCTCACATTCTGAATTTGTGTGATTATTTTCTCTTGTCTTATTCAGACTCCTCTGTCCCTTCTACCTTCTATAAACTAGAAGTTTGGCCTAAAAGACTTTTTCAGACTCAGGTTAAACATATTTGGCACAGGCCGGGCACACTGGCTCACACCTGTAATCCCAGCACTTTGGGAGGCTGAGGCAGGTGGAGCACCTGAGGTCAGGAGTTCGAGACCAGCCTGGTCAACATGGTGAAACCCTATCTCTACTAAAAATACAAAAATTAGCTGGGAGTGGTGGCACACGCCTGTAAGCCCAGCTACTCGGGAGGCTGAGGCACGAGAATTGTTTGAACCCGGAGGCAGAGGTTTCATTGAGCCAAGATCACGCCACTGCACTCCAGCCTGGGTGACAGAACGAGATTCCGTCTCAAAAAATAAAAAAATAAAAAAATAAATTGGTATAAACACTTCACAAGTATCTTACATACTTTTTTATTGCAGTAGACGCTCCATAATGCCATTAGTAGTGGTTAAGGTAGAGACCACCAGACCTCTCCAATGTAAAGATACATTTTACCTTTACAATTCATAAGTAAACTATGGTATGACACTTATGTCACAAAAATATATTGTTCCCCTAAGAGTTTTACAACGAATGGTTTTAGTATCAAGAATTTTACACCTAATGGTTTTAGTATCCGTTGATACAACCCTTGAATGAATACATTGGGGATTGCAAAATGTACCCCCTTCCCTTCTGGAATTAATCCAAAAATGTCAGTTTTACTTTCACATTCAAATGAGGTAAGCATGAGGTCTGAGCAGTCCACTATTGACATTGCTTCTTCTTGTCACTCAGTGTCACTGTTGAAGACAGTCCCTGCACAAACTCTAATGGTTCTGGTCTACCTTGAGATGGTGCCACTTGGATCCAAATCCCTGAACAGGCTGCTGTATTCCAAAAAAGAGGCCAATTCCAGCCCATCAGTGCTAAGTGGAACTCTGAGTGCCCCTCCCCTATGCTCCCAGTTCAATTCTCAGGTTCATATAAGCAGACTCACTCAGCACATCAGCCTCCCTAGGAGGACTAATTTCACAATTAGTTCCAGCAACTTCCACCTCATGTATTCCATGAGGTGGAATGACTTCGTTCTTTTCCCAAAGACCCACACTAGGGGGCAGGCAGGTTTTCCTTTATAACTAAATAGAGTGGGACTGTTGGTACTCCCTGTCCACACTCATGCTTTTCAGTTTATTTTTCTTGCCTTATTGCATTTATGTTAGGTCTTTGGGAAAAAACTGATTATTGTGACATGTAACACATATGGGAAAATCTATGTAAATAAAGGTCTGGCTAATAAGCCCAATGAGTTCCAACATTGGAGAAGACCCAATTATACCAGTCCTCAGTAACTATTCTCTCCTCTAAAGGTAACCGTCACCGGGCACAGTCGCTCATGCCTGTAATTCTAGCAATTTGGGAGGCTGAGGTGAGAGGATCACTTGAACCCAGGAATTTGAGACCAGGGAGACCTTGTCTCTATACAAATATTAAAAAATTAACAGGACATAGTGGCACAAGCCTGTAGTCCCAACTCCTCAGAAGAGTGAGGTGGGAGGATGGCTTTAGCCTAGGGGGGTTGAGGCTCCAGTGAGCCATGAGCACGCCACTGCACACCAGCCTGGGTGACAGAGCGAGACCCTGTCTCAAAAAAGTAAACAAATAAAGGTAACCATTATCATGCCTTTTATGCAGTGAGGTGCTAGTGAGTGTTTAACAACCCTTTCTCAAAAAAAAAAAAAAAAAAAAACAAAAAAACAAAAAAAAAACCTCTCAGACTGTAATGCCTGCTGATTTCCTTGATGTAAATATTCCAACTGTGGCTGATTCCAAGCTACCAACACAGATTTGGGTTGAGATGACACAATCAGCTCTCCTGATACAGCACAGTCCCACTCCAGCAGACTACTGTGTTTATGGTAACCACCTCCTTTCTTTCTTCAGGACTTTACTGCTTATATATACATATTTGAAAACCTAAAGTTTACTTGAGTTCTCTTTATGTAATTGGAATAATACTATGTGTATGAATCTCATCGATGTTGTTTAGACTAACTATAATATGATCGTTAACATGGAAATGTAGGATATCAGTGTGTAATTATACCACAGTTCACTGGACATTTGGATTGTTTCCAGTTGGAGGCTATTAAAACTAATGAAGATTCTGTTGGGTCTGTACTTATGATTGGAATTTCTGAGTACTAGGATACGTGTGTCTTCAACTTCATTAGATTAAGCAAAATTTTCTAGAATAGTTTATCAAATTACATTCCCTCCCACTGTGTGACATTTTGCTTCTTTCCATGTTGTCAGTTGATATAGTCAGACTATTTAACCTTAGACTTGTAGAGTATAAAATGATATTTCATTGTGTCTTAAGGCTTTTTTCTGATCACTATTTAGCATGTTTTTGGCCATTTGGATCTTCTCTGCATTCTCAACTGTCCTTTTATGATTGAACTCCTTTGTGTTCCTTTAAAAGAAAAAAAATCAGCCAGTCACAGTGGTTCACATCTGTAATCCCAGCATTTTAGGAGGCCAAAGCAGGCAGATCACTAGGAGTTTGAGACCAGTCTGGGCAACATAGTGAGACCTCATCTCTAAAATAATAAATAAACAGGCTGGGTGCAGTGGCTTATGCCTGTAATCCCAGTATTTTGAGAGGCCAAAGCAGGTGGATCACTTGAGGTCAGGAGTTCGAGACAAGCCTGGCCAACATGGAGCAACCCTGTCTCTACTAAAAACACAAAAAAATTAGCCTGGCCTGGTGGCACGTGCCTGTAGTCCCAGCTACATGGGAGGCTGAGGCACGAGAATCATTTGAACCCAGGAGACAGAGGTTGCAGTGAGCTGAGATCACACCATTGCACTCCAGCCTGGACGACAAGAGTAAAACTTCATCTCAATAAAAAAATAAAATAATAAAATAAAAATTTAAAATTAAAGAAATCTATTCCAATCAAACCAGAAAAACTCAGAGTGGAAGCTAGAAATTGCTATTGGAGATTAGAGATGTGGCCCCATGCAGCCTTCTAAGGCTCAGTGACTGAAAGGCAATGTGCCAGGTGCGATGGCATTTGCCTATAATCCCAGCATTTTGAGAAGCTGAGGCATGAGGATTGCTTGAGGCCAGGAGTTGAGACCAGCCTGGGCAACACAGCAACACCCTCTCCATACTAAAAATTAAAAAATTAGCCAGGCATAGTGGCACACACCTGTAACCACAGTTATTCAGGAGGCTGAAGTGGGAGGATTGCTTGAGCCCAGGAGGTTAAGGCTGCAGTGAGCCATTATCGACCACTGTACTCCAACCTGGGCAACAGAGCAAGACCCTGTCTCAAAGCAAAAAAAAAAAAAGGCAATGTACCCTTCTAAAAGTATCTCCCCAAGTGATTCCAAGTGATTCAACAGTATCTATACCCCTACACTTCTACCTTCAATGATCCAAAGTCATTCCTGACACCTCTACATAGAGAAAAACTGTACAGATTTAATCTCTGGTGGGCCTTCCTGTATGGTCTCCATCATAAGCTACCTGTAATTAATCTTATGCTTGCACAATGTACATATGTTCAAATCCTTTTACAACTATTGATATACTTTCTTCATAAGGACATTTATGCAGCTTGTGACTATATATGTTAAGCCAGTCCATTAATTTGTTAACTTTTCCAAAAACCTAGTAAATTTCAGCCAGGCTAGAGGACAGAACTCAAAATCATAAGATATATAAAGAAGGACTTTGAAACAGCTCTACAGGGTAAATAGCTCTGGCTAAACTAGGCATACTGAATTTATCTGTGCAGACTGCAGACATAATTATCATCTTCCGAGCTGCCATTTATCATGTATGTGTAATTGCAAGACACTTTATATCCATTGTGTCTAATCTTCAAAACAGCTCTACAAAGTAGGTTTTGTTATCTCCAACTTGATGAGGTCATTTAATGAAGGCTCAGCATAGTTGAAAGGTATTTCCAGGGTCACACATGTAGTAAGGAGGGAAACTCAAATTTCAACCCAGGTCTCTTGGACTCCAAAGCCTATGCTTTTCCCCCTCCTCTGCCTCTCACATTGGATGCAAAGCCTGAGGTGGGATTTTGTCATTCTTTGAACTCTGGGCTGCCAAACAGAAGTCCTTCAACTGGAGCTCATTTAATCAGACTAACCAATGAATCTCAGTGGCGTTTTCTCACATCTCTGTTTACCATATTTATTTGTACAAAGTACTGTCATGTTTAATTTTAGTCAGTGTTTACCTTCTCCAAATACTTTGTATCAAGAAAATAATAAAAAATCAACCTGAATAAGGCACTTTGGGTGGTAATTTTAAAAATCAATAAGTAAGACAGACAGGAGAGGGATGATTTGGAATCATAAATGTCTATTTCCTGAGCTTGCTGTTAAGCTAAGTTGAAATGTTTAAATGTTTCCCATTCTACATCACAAAGGAATGACCACAACGTTCCATTACTTACTGTTTTGACAACAAGTAATCCATCTCATCCGACTCACCTGTTGGAAAGCAAATGGCTCCACTAAGCAAGCCAGGAGATGATAAATGGGGAACAAAGTCTTTGCTGGCTGTGGCTCATCCATCACATCTCCCAGGAAACGGGACCCAGGGGAGCAGATATGAGTGAGGACATGTTCCCTGTGGCCTCCGGGAAGGAAGAGGCCACCAAAATGGCTTCTCCAGACCTACTTGGCTTCAGGCTACAGAGTTACTAAATTGCTTTCCCTCCTACAGGGCATCTAAGTGCTCAAACCTCACCCCTCAGAGGTAGTCCTCCCATTCATTAAGAGGCACCCCCAAAAAAACTAACCTTTTCCATGTCTTTCAGTTCTCTACTTGCCCCCTTTGAGAAAAGAGAAGGCAACCAATGTTTATTGAGGGCTGACTACAAGTCAGCCAGCTTGACACACGTTCTCTCCTTAAACAGCTACAAAAGCCCTGTGAGGTGGGCATTATTAGATATATCTCTTTTTCCAGAGAGATTATATCTTTTACTCAAGGACACACCGTATCAAGTGGCAGAGTTGAAAATAATTTCAGGTCTGCACAGTTGGAAAGTCTGATAATTCTTGACCCTTCTTCTAAGTAGGCCTCTCTGTTCTTTGAGATCATGTGTCAACAGGCTAGGAACCGAACACTGCTTTAGACCTCTAGAGATTTTGAGCTGGGGCGGGGGGGGGGAAACCCTTACCAAGTCATCTACTTCCAATCTCTCTCTTATCTGCCACAATGACTTACTCTCCCTAGGCTAAGCCATTTTTGCTAGCTGTAGTTCCACTCAAGAAAGCATATCTGGCCGGGCAAGGTGGCTCACACCCATAATCCTAGTATTTTCGGAGGCCAAAGTGGGCAGATAGGTTGAGCCCAGAAATTTGAAAGCAGCCTGGGCAACCTGGCAAAACCCTGTCTCTACGAAAAATATAAAAATTAGCTGGGCATGGTGGCATGCACCTGTGGTCTCAGCTACTCAGGAGGGTAAGGTGAGAGGATCGCTTGAGCGCAGGAGGTCAAGACTGCAATGAACCATGATCACACAACTGTACTCCAGCCTGGGTGATAGAGTGAGACCTTGTCTCAAAAAAAAGAAAAACAGAAAAAAAAGAAAGCACATCAACTCATGTGAGTAGAGTGGCATTATGACAGGAGACAATGCTAAATCTCCCTTAATTTTTTATTAAGTAAATATTTACAAACTTTTCTACCCTACCTATTATTTTATCTTTAACTACTGCTGTATGTATTATCTATTATTTATTACAACATTGAGTTGGAAATCCTTATTTAGTCCAATCCTTTTCTTTCTCAGCCAAAAAAAAAACAAAAAAAAAACCAAGTCAAGCTCAGCAAGTGTGAGCTATTTGCCCAGGTAACATCATTTCTAAGTGGTCTTGCTAAAGCGAGTCTTCTAAATCATGTCTTGGTTTCTGACACTACACTATAATATACAATTATTCATCCTGGGCAAGGAGAAAGTTTTGTTCCTAGTGCCTCGTGGACTCCCCTTCAAGGGTGCCCTCTCCTTCAAGGAGAAGGATCTTCGTTCTACCTTTTCATCTTTGAAGTTTGCATTCTCTACGGGTAGAGGCGACCTTTCTCCCCGCCCCTCTCCCAGTCTCAGAGCCTCTCTTCACCAGCTGTCTCAGAGAAAAATGAACTAAGCCAGCACTCTGATGAAGATAGATAGGCAGCACAGTTAACTGGGCTGCAGAGCTGTGCTTCTCAAACATTCTGGTCTCAGGATGCTTTATACACTTCAAAGTTATTGAGAACCTGCCGGGCACAGTGGCTCACACCCATAATTCCAGCACTTTGGGAGGCTGAGGTGAGCAGATTAGCTGAGGTCAGGAGTTCAAGACCAGCCTGGCCAACATAGTGAAACCCCATCTCTACTAAAAATACAAAAATTAGCCAGGCATGGTGGCGGGGGCCTGTAGTCCCAGCTACTTGAGAGGCTGAGGCAGGAGAATTGCTTGAACTCAAGAGGCAGAGGTTGCAGTGAGCCAAGATCCACCACTACGCTCCAGCCTGGGTGACAGAGCAAGACTCTGTGTCAAAACGAACAAGCAAAAAACAAAGTTATCGAGAACCCCAAAGAACTCCAAACCAAACAGACCAAAAATTAGTGAGAAGAATAGGATTGTTTTAAATGTTCGCAAACCTCTTTAGCATCTGTCTTAATAGAAGACAACTGGAGTCTCATAATCTACTTCTGGATTAGCTCTGTTGTGATATCACACATCATATAGTCTCTGAAAATCTCCCCTATATATTCATGAGAGAATGAGCATTTTAAAAGGCAAATACCAGGATGGGCATGGTGGCTGCACTTGTAATCCCAACACTTTGGGAGGCCAAAGCAGGAGAATTGCTTGGGCCCAGGAGTTTGAGACCAGCCTGGACAACATAATGAGACCCCTGTCTCTACCAAAAAAAAACATATATACATATATATAAGCTGGATATGGTGGAATGCACCTGTAGTTCCAGCTACTTGGGAGGCTGAGGTAGGATAATTGCTTAAGCCCAGAAGGTCAAGTGAGCCCATATTACACCACGGCACTCAACAGGCAACAGAGCGAGACCTTGTCTCAAAAAAAAAAAAAAAGCAAATCTCATCTTAGTGTTACTCAAAAATAGTTTTGACTTCAGACACTGAAAGGGTCTCTGGGACACACAAGCATGCACACACACACACACACAAACACACACACACCCCTGCGGGTGTCCCAGGACCATAACTCGAAAGCTACTGCTATAGAATAATGAACATGGGGTCAGAGGAACTCCAATCCTGGTGACCACTTACTGGGTATGTGACCTTGGACGTGAATTCATGCATAAGAAAGAGCCTGGCACAGACAGTAAATGTTTTCTAAAAAGCTTTTTAAAACCTGCTCCCAAAGATATTTATGTAAAAAGAAATAATGCTTAGGGATAGTGCCTGAATACAAAGAAATGACTCTCTCAAGTTGGGCTATCAGGCAGGCTGGGAAGCACAGATGGGAAGTGAATTTTGAAAATCTTTGGCGGTGGTGGATATCCCTTGAGTCATCCTTCCCACCCCCCTTGGTTCGCATCATGCATGTACCTACTTTACGGAAAATTCCAGCTGTGGCTGCCTATATTCTACTTACTCCAACAATTATCTATTGTATCTGGGCCCTTCATTCCTTACCGATTCTTCCGAACCTTCCTCTGCCCACACCATTGAACAGGAAGTCTTCTAAGAGGTTCCCCTGCAGAAATGAGTCGTTTTGATTGAGTGACCTATTTGCACCTGCTGTTGGGGCTCTCTTTCTCCTCATCCTGACAGAGACCACCAGAGCTGTTCTCTCTCTCCTGTGCCTACCTCTGACTGCAGGCATGGACAGGGGTCTGGGACTCATCCCAATCTATTTTCTCACTAGCTAATGAGCAGGAATTCTTAATTAGACTTAGTTATTGGGGAGTCATTTCTGTGGATGTTATAAATAACAGGGTGTGGTCTGCATTCAGAATCATAAAAATTAATTTTGGCTACGTGGTACACCCTGCCATTCCTATTCAGCCATCTTTCATGGCCACAGAGGTCCAAGAACAAACACTAAGGCCATTTGCCTGCCACCAAGGCAGCAGGGTTTTGAAGAACTTCTGACCATAATTTTAGTTGAATTATACTGCCCAACCTCCAAATTGTTTTTTGAGACAGTCTCGCTCTGTCACCCAGGCTGGAATGCAGTAGCACAATTATGGCTCACTGCAGCTTGGACCTCCTGGGCTCAAGCAACCCTCCTGCCTCAACCTCCCAAGTAGATGGGACCACAGGCACATGACACTATGCCCAGTGAATTTTTTATTTTTAATGGAGACAAAGGCTCACTACGTTGCAGGCTGGTCTCGAACTCCTGGGCTCAAGCAATTCTCCTACTTTGGCCTCACAAAGAGATGGGATTACAGGTGTGAGCCACCACACCCAGCCTCAACCCTCAAATAAAACAAAGACCTGAGGAAATATGGGGAGGCCCTAGCAGCCTGGACTTGCAAGTCCTCTGAGATTCCATTCGAATAGAGTAGGAAACACATGACTGAAATGTTTAAGAGAATGAAAGGCTGTTAGAGGTAAGAAATACAAATGCCCTATACTAGAGAAATCTGGTGCCCTACACTAGGCTTCATCAATCTGATAGGCAGGTAGCACAAATAAATAAGTGAAACAGGTGTAAACTGTGGTTAGCAGGAGAGTACACACTCCACCTGAAGGGGGCAGCACCTGCAGCTGACTGTTACCAGTGTCACCAAGCTCGATTTTTCAAGAGAACCCAGAAATCTGGACTTTTTAAAATGTGAAATCTGCCACTATTTAAATGTTTGCACATTTTTAAGGCATATATATTCTCCAATAAAAATTCAACAAAAAAGTTTTCCAAAAAGTTTCAACAAAAATACCCACGGGCTGGCAATTGCATGTGATCGCCCAAAATTTCATTCCTCGGAAGGCAAGTCTATTTCTCTTAACCTGAAACACTATGGCTCCTGCCCTATATGGCTCAGGGCTCAATTTTTGTTTTGATCTTCTAGTGTGATGAGAATTTGCACATTACACTGTCACAGGACACATAGAACTGTAGCTGATAGTTTGTAATTTCTGGAGCGGATTTCATGTACTTTTAACAGATTTAACAGGCTTACACAGGGATATTCTTCCTTCTGGAAGGTTGCAGAGATTAAATAATTATATCCTGACTTCAGTTACTTCTCTCTTACCTCAACCACCAATGCTGGCTCCACTCTGTTCCCCAGAGTGCGTGGCTACCCAGCATGGTCAATACTTATTTCTCGGTACTCTTTGGCAAGAATGAATCATACCAGATATAAATAAATAAATAAATCCATTCATCCTAGGGGAAAACCAAAAGGTAAAGCAGAACAGTGAGCAGAGAAACAGGGAAAAGAACAGTATGAAGACACTTCGGGCCAGTGTGGTGGCTCAGGCCTGTAATCCCAGCCCTTTGGGGGCTGAAGTGGGAGGATTGCTTGAGGCCAGGAATTCAAGGCCAACCTGGGAAACACAGCAAGACTCCACCTCTATATTTTATTTTTATTTTTTTAAATTTTTAAACAACAAACCTAAAAGTAGCAAAATAAAGCAAATAAACCTAATTATGTGTCTAGTTGGTGGCATAACCACAGAGAGATAAACTATTTCCTTTTACTTTAAATATAGAACTGGACAAAAAGCTATATTTGACTATTATATTGTTGGCTATAGTATTGTTATTCTGGGACTGTTGTGTCTGTATTGTGGAATAAAGCAATTTAGTAGTTATATTGTATCATTGGGGCTGGATCCAGTGGCTCATGCCTATAACCCCATCACTTTGGGAGGCCAAGGCAGTTGAATCACCTGAGGTCAGAAGTTTGAGACCAGCCTGGCCAACCCCATCTCTACTAAAAATACAAAAATTGGCCAGGCATGGTGGCAGATGCCTGTAATCCCAGCTACCAAGGCAGGAGAATCGCTTGAACCCGGGAAGCAGAGGTTGCAGTGAGCCAAGATCATACCATTTCACTCCAGCCTGGGTAACAAGAGCAAAACTCCATTTCAAAAAAATAAAAAGAAAACCAAAAAAATTAGTTACATTGTATCATTGGCAATTACAATTGTCAACATGTGAGAAGATAAAGATATAAGACTGAGCCTGGGCAACATGATGAAACCTGGTCACTACAAAAATTATAAAATTTAGCTAGGTGTAATGGCATGTGCCTGTGGTCCCAGCTACTCAGGAGGCTGAGGCAGGAGAATTGTTTGCACCTGGGAGGTTGAGGCTACAGTGAGCTATGATTGCACCACTGCACTCCAGCCTGGGCAACAGAGCAAGATCCTGTTTCAAAAGAAAAAAAAAAAAAAAAAACCAGAGGTAAGTCTGATAAAACTCTGTAGAACTACATTTTAATTAGAAATTTTACTTTGGCAAATGTGTTTTTACAAACCCTAACAATGCAATTAATAAGGTTTTCTATTAAATATATATATATGTGTGTGTGTGTGTGTGTGTGTGTGTGTGTGTATTTGTTTGTTTTGAGACAGTCTTACCCTGTTGCCCAGGCTGGAGTGTAGTGGGATAATCATGGCTCACTGCAACCTCAACCTCTCAGACTCAAGCGATCCTCCCACCTCAGCCTCCTGAATAGCTGGTATCACAGGTGCATGCCCTCACACCTGGCCTTCTATTAAATATTTAATATATTCAAGACTATATGTGCAATAAGCAGAGAGTACATATTATTGAGCAATCAAGATCTGTTATAAAAATATGCCTTGTGTTAGGCCATAAAGGAAGTTTCAATAAATCTTAAATGAATAATAGCAGAGCAGCTATGTTCTTTAACCTCAATGCAATAAAATCAAAATTCATTAACAACAACAACAACAAAAAAAAACAGCTCAAAGAGACAAAAAACAAAAACAAAAACAAATCCTCCCAGGGCCAGGCACAGTGACTTACACCTATAATCTCAACACCTTGGGAAGCTGAAGTGGGTGGATCACTTGAGGCCAGGAGTTCAAGATCAGCCTGGCCAAGATGCCAAAACCCTGTCTCTACTAAAAATACAAAAATTGGCCAGGTGTAGTGGCGCACACCTGTAGTCTCAGCTACTCAGGAGGCTGAGGTATGAGACTCACTTGAACCCGGAGGCAGAGGTTGCAGTGAGCCAAGATTGTACCACTGCACTCCAGCCTGGGCAACAGAGTGAGACTCTATCAAAAAAAAAAAAAAAAAAAACCCAAACCCACCATATGTTAGGAAGCTACATAATATATTATAAAATAACTCTTGGATCAAAAAGGATAACAGAGAAAGTTAAATTCTTAGGACTAAATGATAATAAAAAAATACATTAAGATGTATGGAGCACAGCTGAATAAGTACTAACTTTGAGGGACATTTATAGCTTTAAATTGGGCCAGTAGGTGATAAGAAAAAACAAGATTGGCATTCAATTCAAGAAACTGGAAAAATCACACAGAGCAAATACTTTCCCCATAAAAGAAATTTTACTTCAATGCTTTTTTTTTTTTGGTGACAGTGTCTCACTCTGTCACCCAGGCTGGAGTGCAGTGGAGCAATCTCAGCTCACTGCAATCTCTGCCTCCCAGGTTCAAGCAATTCTTATGCCTCAGCCTCTGAGTAGCTGGGATTACAGACATGTGCCACCACACCTGGCTCATTTTTCATATTTTTAAGTAGAGATGGGGTCTCACTTTGTTGGTCAGGCTAGTCTCGAACTCCTGATTTCAGGTGATCCTCCCACCTTGGCCTCCCAAAGTGCTGAGATTACAGGCATGAACGACTGCACTTGGCCCCACCTTTTTTTTTTTTTTTTTTTTTTTTAATAAGGTTGCTCTTTTACCCAGGCTGGGGTATACTGACAGGGTTTCGCCATGTTGCCCAGCCTGGTCTCAAATTCCTGGGCTCAAGGGATCCACCTGCCTTGGCCTCCCAAAGTACTGGGATTACAGGCAGGAGCCACCACACCTGGCCAAGAAATTTTACTTTGAATGCATGATGTATTTTATCTTTAAAACATAAATGAAAATTTCCTGGCTTTATCACCTAAAAAACTTAGACGCAACAACCAACCCAGTGTATGAGCTCCTCTGGCACCCTAATTGTGCTTCCTAAATATCATTTTTCACTATTAAGAAAAAAATCTACTTGAAGAGGTGATTGCTTCTAGGTCTAAAACCAAAAATGTACAAAATGAACCTAGAACATCTTGTCTCACCTGAAAGCGAGGAAGTTATCAGACTACTAGGATCATACCAAAGGACTCAGGAACCAAGCTATTGGTCGAAGATGGGCAAATGTGGCCATCAATTAAAGATAAAAACTTCAGTATATTAAAAACACAGATATGTTTCTATCAATACGTTCATAGTGATTTTTTAAAAAGCACCGTCATTGGTTACATTTGGAATTCCTAGGGATCCAACTCATTATCTTGAAAGTAATAAACAGAAGAGAATCAAGCATTTATTTTGACTTTCCAAAGGGACTGTATGTCAAGGCAACAAAATAGTTTACATGGGAAAGTTTCTCTTTATAGATGTGTTCCAGCAAATAAAGCATGATAAAATTAGAATGCTATCATTTTGCAACCCTACTGAGTCAATGTCTCTAGGCAATGAATTTCAATGGCTGCTCACAACCCTAAGGAAAGAGACATGGACAGACAAACTTTAAAGTCTTGGGTGGGGGGTGGACAACTCTAAGTAACAATTTGCACCAACTGAATGTACCACAAGGGATAGAGAATAGAGAACACATTAAATGGTACCAGGGTTAGATGTGGAACAGTCAGGAGTATCACAGGTAACCAAGTTGCTCTTGGATCAATACAACTGCTGTCAAACAACTGAAATATTTAGTGAGTCCTAACCACCACTGAAGAATGTATTCATTTTCAGCGAAGCTGAGGCATCTAACTGCTCAGATTGTTCCACCTTCTCTTGCCTTCTACAATCATATCCCTAAAATAAACCCCATTAACCGAAGTTCCTAATCATATCTATTTCTTCATTAAAAGTGTCCCACACATTAATAAGAAAGTATACACTTTGTGAGGCCGAGGTGGGCAGATGTCTTGAGCTCAGGAATTCAAGACTAGCCTGGGCAACATCATGAGACCTCAACTCTACAAAAAAATAACAAAAAAGTAGCCGGGTGCAGTGGCACATTTCTGTAGCCCCAGCTACTTGGGAGGCTAAGATGGGAGGATCGCTTCAGCCCAGTGGGTTCAAGATTGCAGTGAGCCAAGATCGCACTGCGCTCCAGCACGGGCAACAGAGTGAGATCCTGTCTCAAAAAAAAAAGGAAAAGAAAAGAAAAAGAAAGCACAAAATTTCCTCCCTAGTCTTTGTACACAAACACTTTCCATCAGAGTTCCATTGACATGCCACTGAATTTGGATAATCATGTGAACCTGGATTTGATAGGCAACAAATGAGAAATTAAGTCTAAAGGAGTTTTGACTGCTTGAAGAAGAAAAATGCTGTGAAATGTCTATTTCTATCATTTCCATATGTTGGACAACATTTAGACCACTCAAAAATATAAATTATAACTCACAGAGCTTTATTCTTTATACTAAAATGGAAGCTTAGAGAACATCTCCAGAAACTGTTACCACTCAGAGGGCTGTGACTTTTCAGCAGGAAGGAGATTTCCAATGTATTGTTAACATAGCATTAAAGGTATGAAACAATTTCTTAAAGGTCTAAAAACAGCAGAACAGCTCCCCTGTTCCTCATAGTGTCTCAATCTTTTCCATATTTAGTGAGCAAGAGTCAAAAATATCAAAACTCCTGGGAAATTCTCAGTAAAAGAATGTATTTTTGCTCAGCATAATTCAGTTCCATTTGTGGTTTTATCGTGCAAGACTCAGGATCCCTTACACTTGAAAGAGGGAGAAAGAGGAAACATGACTGTCAGCCAATGGTCCAAATATTCCTTTATCATTTGGCCATTTTCTTACACATTCATATGAAATCAAACACCGGGATGAAAAAGAATAGGAGCATGGCCTAAAAGAACAAACAATCCTTAGATAAAAAATACTAAGCTATGATTTGATCATCTTATACATCAATGGTGACAGAGGGAAATCTTGTATCTTCTATGGCCAGACATCAAAGGAAGAAAATTTATGATAAATAATACCATGCAAAAAGCAGGACATTGATTTTATTTGCTCTTAATGTATACTGCCAGCCAGAGAAAAGGCAAGACTTTGGAGAAAGTAATGATTTAAAAATAAAAAACATAAAACCCTGAGATCATATTGTCTGTGAGGATAGAGAGCTGGGTTCTGCTTGAGCCATTCTCTAAAGCTAAAAGGAGACATTTTCCCCTTTTCCAAAAGAGCTATGTATATCTACTACCCTGTAATCTTGACCCATGTTAAAATCTTGGACCTTTAGCTAGATTTGCCATTACTACGATTGCAGGACTCAAAATATCAGCTAAGAAATGAATTTAGTGCAGGATAACTGAAGCAACTAGAAGTTTTTTTTTTTTTTTTGAGACAGAGTCTCATTCTGTTGCCCAGCCTGGAGTCCAGGGGCACCATCTTAGCTCACTGCAACCCCTGCCTCCCAGGTTCTCCTGCCTCAACCTCCCAAGTAACTGGGACAACACGTGTGCGCCACTGCGTTCAGCTAATTTTTTGTATTTTTAGTAGAGACAGGGTTTCACCATCTTGGCGAGTATGGTCTCGATCTCTTGACTTCATGATCGCCTGCTTCAGCCTCCCCAAGTGCTGGGATTACAGGTGTGAGCCACCGCGCCCAGCAGGAGACTTTTTAAAGATATAAATATTTGCTGTAAATGTTTTGTATATTCTGTTTTTAGTGTCTATTAGTAATGGCTGGTTTAAGATGTTGTCATCCAAACTAGAATGAATTTTTCTCTTTTTTAGAGATGGGTTCTCGTTATGTTGCCCAGCATGGGGAATGCAGGGGAATGCAGTGGCTATTTACGGGTACAATGATAGCACACTACAACCTTGAACTCCTGGGCTCAAGAGATCCTCCTACCTCAGCCTCCTGAGTAGCTATCACACCCGGCTGGAATGAATCTTGACAATGAAGATTATCCCTAAATGACCTATCCGCTACTTTTTAAATTGCCACACAGATGCTACAGACAAGATTCACTGTGTTCAATGATCGCAGGTTTCTAATCTAGTATACAGTCCTATAATTCGAGAATTTTTGGGTTTAATGAAATCTTTTAAAAATCCAGCTCTGGTATGTGTTTTGTTATGTAATTGAGGATGTACGTCTGAAGCACTGTGTTTTGGACTCTGGCTACGGTTGGGCTCAATGGAAAAGATAATTTAGATCAATTAGAGATGCTCCTGCCACTTCTTGGGCCCTGGAGTTGCGGGGGACAGGACACTTCAGTACATGTACCACAGATTTACCACCCCGCTCAGGTCCAACATCCCATCTGGAGGCGAAAGATTCAGATCTATTTCTAAACTCTTCCACTAGCTAGTCCGGGCCAATAACATTAGAAAGCAAAAATAAGTCACACAAAATATTTCAGCCTGCGTTTACCCACCAGCAGTCAAATGAAAACAGTAATTAGTAATACCTGCTCCAGCACTCAGGGCAGTTGACAAGATCAAATAAGATGATGTCTAGGCGAGGGATTTGTAAACCCAGCACACTCTATGAACATCAGTTTAATTTAATTAATTTTTTTAAATAATAAATTATCCTCTGTAGATGTCTATGTATCATTCACCTGGCTTCAGCCTATACATATGTGAGTGTTTCAGTATGATTAGGAAATAAAACCAGATAGAACCATTTTTAAGCACTGTGCCAGTGGTGTTTTGTTTTTAAGTGGTGAATATTTTGGAAAGTTTTCATGTATCAATTATATGTATTTATACACCCCTTTTATCTGCCAAGAGTTTGAGACAACGTACAAATCCTGTAAAAGTACATAAAATAAACAAAACCAAGGGAAAGGGCCACAAAACTGTCAGACAAGATGAAAAATTTAGATCTGAGCTTCCTGGCAACCCAGGAAAAAAATTAAGCAACACAGTTACATAATTCTCATTTTTAGAAAGGAGAAAAAAAGATTTAGTTAAAAAATTAGAATTATGGCCAGGCGTGGTAGCTCACGCCTATAATCCTAGCACTTTGGGAGGCCAAGGCAGGCAGATTGCCTTAGCCCAAGACCAGTCTGGGCAACATGGCAAAACCCCATCTCTACTAAAAATACAAAAAATTAGCCCAACATGGTGGCACACGCCGGTAATCTCAGCTACTCAGGAGGCTGAGGCACAAGAATCGTTTGAACCCAGGAGGCGGAAGTTGCAGTGAGCCAAGACTGCGCCTCTACACTCTAGCCTGGGCAACAGAGTGAAACTCTGTTTCAAAAAAAAAAAGATTAGAATTAAATTATCTTCCACCATGCTGAAGATAGTTGATATTTTTTCATCAAGCCTTCTATTAGCCCATGTAATACGGACCCAGCTAACAATGTCTCTCCAGAGACATTGTTAATATAAGAGTCCATGTCACCAAGAAAGAGGATATACTTTGATTCTGGCCCAGAATCAATTTCAAATTCCGAGAGCACACCCATGGGGCAGCACAGAACCCTATGAAGAACATAGAATTGAGCATCTAAAACCAGTTCATGTCCCAGTCTCCCCATCTGTTGACTACGTTGCCATGGGCAAATATTTTAATTCTCTGAGTCCCAGTTTTCTCATCTATAAGAAGAAATAATTATATCTACCTTGGAGAATTGTAATAAGGTAAAAACAAGTTGATTTGGCAGACACTTCATCTGTAAAGCACTGATGACATTTTCATTACTATTAACTCTGTTTTATAGTCCATGAATGTATCTAATGTAGCAAAGCCCCCAGAGCATATTCAATGCATGCTAATCCCGTATGTTCCCTCTCAGAGATTGAAAGTGTACATTGGCAGTTTTACTCCATCCAGGCTAATATAACAAAATGCCATAGACTACCGGACTTCTAAACAACAGAAATTATTTCTCACAATTCTGGAGGTTGGGAAGTCCGAGATCAAGTTACCAGCAGATTAGGTGTCTGGTGAGGGCCAGCTTTCTGGTTCATAAACCACTGTCTTTTGGCTGTGCCCCTACATGGTAAAAGATGCAAATGAGCTCTCTGGGGCCTCTGTGATAAGAGCACTAATCTCAATTCTGAGGGTTATGCCCCCAGGACCTAATCACCTATGAAAGCCCCATCTTTTAATACCATGACCTTAGGGGTTAGGACTTCAACATAGGAATTGGGGGAGGACACATTCAGTCCATGGCATTGGCATGTTGCAGACCTGAGCGGTCCTAAAAATAAAATGCTGTTTAGCTTGTTTTAACTCAGTATTTCCAGAATACAGGCCCCACTTTCTATTTGCATGACTCTATTGTGTAATCCATCCTTTGTATTAACCCAGTGACTCTCAATTAGGGGTGATTTTGCCCTGCCAGGAGACACATGGCAGTATCTGAATACACATTCAGTTATCACAGCTATGGTCAGGGCAGGGGCTGAGATGCTACCACAATCTAATATGTAGAAGCCAGGAATATTGCTAAACATCTTACAATGCACAGGACAGCCCTCTACAATAAAGTATCATCGAACCCATACAGCCAATAATCTCAAGCTCAAGAAGCCCTAAACTAACCCTTTTAAAAAAATATTTATATTCCTAACCTGCATATTGTTAAAGGGTTAACAGTCCCAGAGGTATATTATCTTCTGTGAACTGGAATAGCTTTTCTTTCCTCCAACCTCATTTGCAGTAAGCCTAGTTTATGTATTTATAGTGCTCCAGGGCTTCAGGAGCAATCCATGGGGCCCAGCCCTCACCCTTGACAACTTTAAATCCCTTACAGCTTTGTTCATTCTCAGTCACAGTCATAATCTCACAGCTGTGCTGTGTATCAGCACTGCCCCCCAATTTTCCTGCTTTTCTCAGTTCTAGCCATCTTTGAACCTTCTCCAGAGTCAGCAGGTCCTTCTTGAAGGCCTGTAACCAGACCTACAACCAGAATTCCAGATACAGGGGACCCTTGCAGTGAGATGGATGCTTCCTAAGAAAAGGTGTATACCACCAATATACTTGCCAGGCCACAACAAAGACCAGAAAATGTCACCTCAGGCCAGGTGCAGTGGCTCACACCTGTAATCCCAGAACTTTAGGAGGCCAAGGTAGGTGAATTTTTTGAGCCCAGGGGTTTGAGACTAGCCTTGGCAACATGGCAAAACCCTTTTTTTTTTTTTTTTTTTTGAGACGGAGTCTCGCTCTGTCGCCCAGGCTGGAGTGCAGTGGCCGGATCTCAGCTCACTGCAAGCTCCGCCTCCTGGGTTTATGCCATTCTCCTGCCTCAGTCTCCCGAGTAGCTGGTACTACAGGTGCCTGCCATCTCGCCCAGCTAGTTTTTTGTATTTTTTTTTTTTTTTTTAGTAGAGATGGGGTTTCACCGTGTTAGCCAGGATGGTCTCGATCTCCTGACCTCGTGATCCGCCCATCTCGGCCTCCCAAAGTGCTAGGATTACAGGCTTGAGCCACCGCGCCCGGCCCCTGTCTCTATAAAATCAAATATTAGCTGGGTATGGTGGCATGGCTGAGGTGGGAGGATAGCCTGAGTCCAGCAGTTCAAGGCTGCAGTGAGCTGTGATCATACCACTGTGCTGCAGCCTGAGAGACAAAGCAAGACCTGTCTAAAAAAATTTAAAAAAATTAAAAAGTATCACCTCATAATCGTAGTTTGGGTGATGTCTTTCTATGTGTCAAATATCATTTGTATCTATGTGATACAAATATCAGCTGAAGTGTGCCCTTTTCAGCTCCCATTCTGCTCAATGGCAGAAATTTAATCTCAGTAAATTCAAGATCCCTGTAGATTTCTATTTCCTCAGGGTTCCCAAGATGTCAGGGGCAGGGTCTACCAGGTCCTTCATGTCACCTCCATACTGGTCTTCTGCTATGTTATTCCAGTTCCTCTTCATGGCCATAGTCTCCTGTGTCCCATCCATGCCACTATCAGGTCCCTTGTGCCTCAGTTTCCCCAGCCTACCTGGGGCTCCATTATTCCTCACGCAGACTTGGCCCAGGGACACGCAGGGCACAGGAACCAATATTTTTTCTCCCCCTCCAACTTCCACCCTAGGGTACTTTTCCCTGTTTGCCTGTTTTTGTTCTTCGTTCTGCTCATCATATATTCTGTATGCCCTGAAGCCCCTCAGGAGGCAGGCTTTTGAAACTCCGAAACTTAAGCTTTTGAACCTCAAAAGCTTTTCTTTTTTTTCTCAAATTCCCATCTCCACCAGCAGTTTCAAAGTCTGTTTAGACTCTTAGCTTTCTCTCTGCATTTTTGCTAAGTCATTCATTCATCTAGAGAACAAAAGCGGAATGTCCTTAGTCTGGATTCAGGGACCGGTTAGGGATAGGAGCAGAAAAACTTTGGTTAAATCTCAAAATACGATTATCTCAAAATTAGTGAGCTCTCCTGCCACTTCTGGGTTGACTTTAAGGACCCGTCCATGTCTTCTTGTATCCAATCTCGACAAGGTTTCATGTTTCACACCCTGAAAGGGTAGGGTATAGGGATAACAAATAGATTTTATCTCACTGGACAAATTCGATTGATTGGAGTGATTGCTTGGAGCAGTGTTGAAAAGGTTTTTTGAGGCCTCAGCCAGGCTCAGTGGGCAAAAATGGATTAGGCACATCTGCCGTGGGTATGGGAGGAGGGATGTGATAGCATGCAGGCCAAGAATCACTGGTTTGCTGTTATTTGCAAACTTACTGTTATCATCTAGAGCTTCCCTTTACAACATATAAGTAGATATTGTTAAAGGGCTTGATGGAAAGCCTGCAGAAAGAGGGAACTGCGAGTATAAAGGATGCCAATAAAAACAGGATCATCTCAGCACCAGCATCACAAGTGGCACCCTCTGGAACTGGGAATGGGATATGGGCAGATTCTGAGGGCCCCAGCACGTGGTCCTTCACTTCTCCCCAGCTCCCCAGCCTGCCCTCAGGGAAGAATGGGAGAGTGCATGGGGTTTGTACCTTCTGCAGTAAGCAGAGAAACTTGATTGCACAAACTAGTTATTTCGTGAGCAATGGGAACCAGTGATGATTTTTCAGTGAAGGAACAAGATAAGGACTAACCCAGTAGCTGCACATAGAATGACATAGAGGGGAGAGTATAACGGCAAGAACACTTCTTGGAAATTTGCTACAGTAGACCAGGTGAGAAGTGCTCATGAATGGGAATGAGTGCAGAGCCAGCAGGCCACCCTCACCTGCATGCAAGTCAACCACAGGCCTTACAGAAGCCCAAGTGTCAGGACTTTCTGCAGCGTCTGCCTTTGCTGTTAAGGGAGCAAAGGATTTGTAAAAGTCAAAATGCCTCAAAACAGAATGCTGCTAGTCTGGCCTGATTTAGGGAAGCCTAGCTGGGGACCCTAAAAGGAGACATGCCCACTTCCAGGTGGCTGCACACCCAAAAGAAACTTCTGCTACAACAAGCCACCCTGAGAAAGGGCAGGCACTTGGGATGTGGCAGCCGCTCTTTAGCTCTTTCCCTTTCGGTATTTCTCCAAGACTCAGAATAATTCCTCCAAGGCGTAAATCAGTCCTTCCCACTGAAACAAACTAAATCAAAAACACAAAAACAAAAGCAGACACAGCACAGAGATGAGATTACCAAGGAAGAACACGCTCTGGCCTGGAGCTGCTTTTTGATCAATCAAGGCAGGCAACTTGGGGCGTTGGGGGGCATGGGGGCTGTATATCCTGCCTGGGGTAGAAAGAAAGCATAGAAATAGTACAAGCCACTCCACAGGGTTTTCTCCTTTGAGAAAAGTGAGATTTAGGATCCTCAAATTCATCCCCCTCTGATTTCCTCCTCCCCCCATTGACCTGCCTTTTTCTCTTTATTTCTGTCTCATCTTCCCTCCCCAATTTACCTTTCTTGCTCGCTCTCTGCCCTGCCTTTTTTTCACCCCTCCACCCAAACATGGCAGTAACAGAATGTACCTCTGGGTCAACCTGAAAGAACCTCTAGCAGACAATTTGTGATCATCTCTTCCCAATCTTCCATCCTAGCATGAGTTGGGCAGGTGTCCCTGGAAGATGACCGAGTTATCCACAGTCACTTCTTCACACATTCCTAACACCTCATCACCAATCAGGAAAATATTTGGATTCTGTAGGCCAAGCCTGCTTCTGCCTGGCTCTGCCAGCTTCCCTTACGGGTGACACATGGGGTGAGGGGTGGGCCGGTGAACCTTCATGCTGGCCGCAATCAGTGGGACATTCAGCAACTCACCCCACCCCACCCCTGCACAGAATGAGACATAAACATTGGATGCCACCAACAGGTGCAGACCAGGCTGTGGAGTTCCAAGGGCAGAGGAGGCTGGGAACCCAGGGAGGCTGGGAGGAGAGGTAGGAAGACAGGAGCACCCCAGGTCGGGATGAATGAGTACAGAACCCCAGCTGAAATCATTCAAGGCCTTGTTGGGGCCAGTGAGTGTGCTGGCCAGCCTGAAAGGAAAACTAGAGAGAGAAAACTAGAAAACTTAATTGAAGAGGGCCTTGAATGCTAAGACCAGAGTTTGGAATTTATCTCATTCATAATAGAGAGACATAGAAAGTTAAGCCAAGGAGAAACACTATCAGAATGTGTAAGAAAGTATCAAAAGACCTTTCTTGGCCAGGCGCAGTGGTTCACACCTGTAATCCCAGCACTTTGGGAGATGTAGGTAGGTGGATCACCTGAGGTCAGGAGTTCGAGACCATCCTGATCAACATGGTGAAACCCTGTCTCTACCAAAAATACAAAATTAGCCAGGTGTGGTGACAGGTGCCTGTAATCACAGCTACTTGGGAGGCTGAGGCAGGAGAATTGCTTGAACCAAGGAGGAGGAGGTTGCAGTGAGCTGAGATCACGCCATCACCCCAGCATGGGTGATAGGAGCAAGACTCCATCTCAAACAAAAAAAAAAGAAAAAAAAAAAAAAAAGACCTTTCTTGTTTTAGCACGATTAGCACTTGGCCCATAGCTGAAAACAGCAGTTGCTAAAGAACCCGGGGCGGAAGAAAAGATGGAGCCAGACCCTGCACTTTGGGTCATCCCTGTAATCCCAGTGCTCTGCAAGGCTGAAGCAAGAGGACAGGTTGAGCCCAGACGTTCAAGACCAGCCTGGGCAACATAGCGAGATCCTGTCTCTACAAAAAAAAATAAAACAAAACAAAATTATCCAGGCATGGTGGCACATGCCTATAATCCTAGCAACTGGGGAGGCTGAGGTGAGAGGATTGCTTAAGCTTAGGCATTGGAGGCTGCAGTGAACTATAATCGCACCACTGCACTCTAATCTGGGCAACAGAATGAGACCCTGTTTCAAAAAGAAAAAAAACATGGGGCCAGATGCCACAGGCCCCTATGGTTTATTGATGGGTCCCGTTAGAATGCTACCACCCCAAACTATGTGAGCACTTCTGCTGGGCAGGGGTTAGGGAGTCAGAAGAGATGAGCCTGGGGGAACACAGTGGCTTTCCCTCCTTCGGGCAGCCAGGGATATACACCGTCTTTCCCCAGGTGTCGACAAGGACGCCAGGAGACGCACACATGGAAATTGAGGAACCTGAAAGAAGAGAGTCAGGAAATCCATTCTCTGCTTAGGCAGTGGGTGTTTATCTCCTTCTGAGCCAGGAAAAAGGAAGTAAGAGTGACAACACGTGGAGAAAGAGGGGACCAGGCAGCACCTGCATTGCCACGACTTGGTACAATATTGTGTCAGCTTCCTGTGGGTCAGGAGGACAACTTGGAAAAAATAACTGGGCTTAAAGATACAAAAGGCTACATATTGTACGATTCCATTTATATGAAATATTCAGAATAAGCAAATTCGTAGAGACAGAAAGCAGATTAGTGATTGCCAGAGGCTGGAGCAAGTGGGAGGATGGGGAGTGACTGCTTCATAGAGGGGTTTCCTTTTGAGATGATGAAATGGTCTGGAACTAAATAGCCGTGATAGTTGCACAACACAGTGAGTGTACTAAATGCCACGGAATTGTGCACTCTAAAATAATTAAATTGGCAAATGTAATGTTAAGTGTAATTTACCACAGTAATTTTCTTTAAAAAAAAAAATAGTAGCTGGTAACTGGGCACAGTGGTGTACACCTAAAATCCTAGCACTTTGGGATGGGAGGCAGAAGGATTGCTTGAGCCCAGAAGTTCAAAACCAGCCTGAGCAACATTGCAAGACCTTATCTCTAGGGTCTCTGGGGACACAGCAAGATTGTACTTCCTGGTGCCTTTCTGGGTGAGGCCACCTGACTAGTTCTAGCCAATGAGATGCAAGTATAAGTCACTCTGGCCCCTGATCTTCTGTGAGCTCTTGTTCCCTCTGGTACAGAGTCTGGCAATGTTAAAGATGGCCACTGTCCCATGAGCCTGAGTCTCTGATACAGTAATATGTGCAGTGGACACGTAGCATGAGAGAGAAGTAAGCCTTTGTTGCTCTAAGTACTTCAAATTTGGAGGTTGTTTGTGAGCACAGCATCACCTAGCCCATCCTGGAACGATTAGCATTTGGACTCCTGCCTCCTAGATAGACTTAATGAGCCCTCACTGTTAGCCAAAGACATTAGAAAACAAGAAAGACAAAACTGCTTCAGCAGCTCATTATGAAAAGAGAGGTGTGTCTCTTTCCTTTCTTCTCTTCCTCCAGCACAAAAAAAGATGCCTGGTAGAGGGAGCAGGAAGTGAAAGAGTACACCCTGCTGTCTTCCTCAGATCCCTACGCTTGAGCAGAGAGTATTAAATCAGATACGAGATTAAATTTTCAACCTAGCTAGACTAAGCTGTAATAAATAGGAGTGACTAGAAAGCCGTGGGACCTCCCAAAGAGAGAGGAAAGGGAGAGTCTACAGAGCTTCACTGAAGGCAGTGATTGAGTCCCCAAGACCTTCATGATCCCAAAAGAAAGCTGATGGATCACACCCTCACATGGAGGTCATTCAGAAGAGTTTAAGAGGGCAGGACTATGAAGCGGTAGGCAGGTTGAGGACAGCCTACAGGGCTAGCAGCAGTAGGGAAAGTGAGAAAGTGGTGGTAGCTGTAGGGGAAGACCTGTGGTCTACAGGTGAGAAATGTGGCCACTGCCAACCCACTACCCACCTGGTTGGGTAATACCCCAACCACATCTTCCTCTTGCTCTCTGGTTTCCTTCCCGTGCTTCCTAACTGGCTGAACCAACAGGTAATTAGAGAGCAAGGGAGCCCTTTGATGCATCCGTTAAGGTCCGTCTCCCAGGGCTCAGAACATGGTGGAGAATGAAGAGTGAATCAAGAGGGCAAATGGAGACTATCCAGAACGTACCTCTGCCGAGCTGAGAATATTCCAGAAATTGGTTCCAGGTGTTTTAGGAAGATTATTTTTGTTTATGGGTGATGTACCTGAGAAGGATGGAATGGAAATAAGTGGACCATTTATAATAGTTCTTGTCAGAGAATGAGTGAAAATGCTGAAAGCTAGGAGGGTGAAAACAGCATCTCGAAGACTAAGCAACAGGAGAGGATAAAGAGGAAGTAATCTGAGCAGAGTGGCTAAGGAGGAAAAGGGCTGGGAAGTTTTCTTGGGCACCCATTCCAAATGTCCTGACAACCCTCCAGGGAGCTATTTTGGATGCATGTTTAGGAAGAACGCTGCCTCAGTTAGCATCCCGGCAGGAAACAGATGGACACTCAAAAAGGTTGAACTGTAAAGAATTTAATGAAGGGACTATATAGGGTGTAGACTGCATTAAGAAAACCAGCAAGAGATTATGATACCCAATCACAGGAAGCTGTTTCCATCTCTGTGCCTGAAAAGTCAAGACAGCGGGTGGTGATTCTGGAACCACAGAAGAACCCGTCCCCACCAGGATCAGGGCTATAGAAGAACACAGCCTCTCAGCCTCTGCCAAACCCTTCGTGAGGCTGCAGTGGAGGATCAGAGGCAGCAAACACCTCATCCCACTGCCCTCTCACCTTCCAATCTCCTGCTTTGTCTTCCACTGGGGAAGCCAATCAGTAACCCAAGGGCAAGGGAGCCCAGTGGGACCAGAGAAGGGCTGAAAATGGATCTGTGGAAAGAAGAGGACAAAAAGAAAAACCAACCAACTTGGAGGAAATGAAAGCAGGTAGATAGTGAGGAAATGGATGCTAAGGCAGCAAGCTTTTTTCTGTGTAAAGAGATACAAGGTAAAAACAGTTGTGTCAAGCAAAGGTGATTTTTCTTTTTTTTTTTTTTTTGAAGACGGGGTCTCGCTCTGTCACCAGGCTGCAGTGCAGCGGCACGATCTTGAGTCACTGCAACCTCTGCCTCCTGGGTTTAAGCAATTCTCCTGCCTCAGCCTCCTGAGTAGCTGGGACTACAGGCACATGCTGCCACATCCGGCTAATTTTTGTATTTTTAGTAGAGATGGCCAGGATTTCACCATGTTGACCAGGATTGTCTCAATCTCTTGACCTCGTGATCCGCCCACCTCGGCCTCCCAAAGTGCTGGGATTACAGGTGTGAGCCACCATGCAAAAGTGTTTTCTAAGCAAAAGAGACCTGAACATGCCTTAAACTGAGACAGTTCACCCAAGCCACATCACTGAGGTCACGGTGACCCATTAATCCTGGGTAAAGTTATGTTGAAAAGTTTCCATCAGAGCTATGCGTTTCAGATGATTCAAAAGATTCCAAGGATGAAGTCAAGGGGCAACTCGATCACAACACAACCCCGCAAGTGCCTGTTGACTCTAACTATCCATCTTTCACTAAAGAGCAGGCTAATCTTTTAAGGCCGAGGCGGGTGGATCACGAGGTCACGAGATCGAGACCATCCTGGCTAACATGGTGAAACCCCGTCTCTACTAAAAATACAAAAAACTAGCCGGGCGTGGTGGCAGGCGCCTGGAGTCCCAGCTACTCGGAGGCTGAGGCGGGAGAATGGCGTGAACCCGGGAGGCGGAGCTTGCAGTGAGCCGAGATCGCGCCACTGCACTCCAGCCTGGGCGACACAGCAAGACTCCGTCTCAAAAAAAAAAAAAAAAAAAAGAATAGGAAGACTTTCCGTCATAGTAACATAAAGGCTACTGTATTGCATCCCAGGCTCCCTGGAGACTGGCTGGATCTAGTTCAAGTAATTTCTTTCCGGAGTTACTGTTGCCAAGAAGATTTAGAATAGCAAACAGTGGTGGTCAGTCGAGGTGAAGCTGCCTGTGCTTTTCAGCCCCTCTTCCCAGGCACTTTGGAGAAATCAGCATCTGACTTTCCAACAACAGCCAATTGTAGTCAACAAATGCATTGTATTTATTTTAAAGGGTTAACCGTCTTCTGCAAAATCACTCATGAGGACAGTTAAAAAGGAAGAATTCTTCTTCCTTGTGGTTGGAACGGTATGCAGGTGAGCATCTGAAAAGACCAGCCAAATCTGGATCACCGGTGGGTGGTTAACTAAGAAAGACAGCACAGATTGCTGCATTCAGCATGAAGTGAAAAGGCTCAGAAAAGGCAAAGTGATCATTGGTCTTAGAGGTGTAGTTGGACTTTGCCAGGAAAATGAGGAGTAAGCCTTCCAGAGTTCAATCTGCCCAATGATTTACCACCAAAGTCAGGGCTCAGAGTACAGAGCTGTGCAGGTTGTACACTGCAGAGAGCCCCCCTCTCCCAACTGCCCCACTTTCCTGCAAACAGGGTAGTAACAATTGGAATCCAGCATGCACTCCATTCACAACGCTGTGTGCCCTAGCATGCAGGTGGGTCTGCCTAGAAGAAGAGGTAAACTTTTTATTTGCACAATGATGCTATCCACTCCGCAAACCATGTTCCCTGGGGACTGCACTGCCTAGAGGTGGAATGAGAGGTCTATTTCTGATTATAACAGAGATGCTATCTGTGCTAACAGCAACACTGGCCAAAGTCTTCCTAGCTGCTAATAATGCATTTACTTTTTTTTTTTTTTTTTTTTTTTTTTTTTTTTTTTGAGACCGAGTCTTTCTCTGTCACCCAGGCAGGAGTGTACAGTGGTGCAGTCTTACCTCACCGCAACCTCCCAGGTTCAAGCCATCCTCCCACCTCAGCCCCCCAAGTAGCTGGGACTAAAAGTCCATGCCACCATGCCTGACTGATTTTTGTTTTTTTGTTTTTTTTTTTGCAACAGAGTCTCGTCTCACTCTGTCATCCAGGCTGAGTGCAGTGGTGCGATCTCAGCTCACCACAAACTCCATCTCCTGTGCTCAAGAGATTCTTGTGCCTCGTTGCCCAGGCTTGTCTCGAATTTCTAAGCTCAAGTGATTTGCCCGCCTCAGCCTCCCAAGTACTGGGATTACAGGCATGAGCTACTGCACCCAGGTGCATTTACCCTTCATGTCTTGCCTAAGAGAACCTTGCACATAGCCGAAGCATGAGCGGGAGAAACTCAGAAAAGATGATAATAGTACTAAGAAAAACAATCCCTCTTTTTTGTTTAGCCCTTATCATTTTAAATAACACTTTCCTATCCAGAATCTCATTCAAGCCTCAGAGCAATACCAGGTTCAAACTGGGTAAAGATACCCTTTCCCATTTAAAAATTGTGGGGCTGAGGCCGGGCGCCGTGGCTCAAGCCTGTAATCCCAGCACTTTGGGAGGCCGAGACGGGCGGATCACGAGGTCAGGAGATCGAGACCATCCTGGCTAACACGGTGAAACCCCGTCTCTACTAAAAAAAAAAAAAAATACAAAAAACTAGCCGGGCGAGGTGGCAGGCGCCTGCAGTCCCAGCTACTCGGGAGGCTGAGGCAGGAGAATGGCGTGAACCCGGGAGGCGGAGAACCCGGGAGGCGGAGCTTGCAGTGAGCTGAGATCCGGCCACTGCGCTCCAGCCCGGGCGACCGAGCCAGACTCCGTCTCAAAAAAAAAAAAAATTGTGGGGCTGAGACTCAAATAGCTGGGACTGAAATCTCAGTCTTCTGATTGCAAGTTCTCTGCTCTTTGCACAAGACAAACAAACAAACAAAAAAACTACACGTTTAGAAAAGCTTCTAGGTATATCAACTTGGACTGCCAGCACCTATTTGCCTGTCTCCTCAGTAACAAAACAGTGATTTTCCTCTGGGGACCTTCTGCCAATCTCAGTTTATGTTCTTCAGCCCAGGGAGACAGGCAACTAAGGCCTGGCAATTCAAAGCATTGCCATAAGGGCTGGTTCAGGAATGGGCATGCAATTCAACCAGAGCCCATGAGGGGTGCGGAGACACTTGTAGCACTTGAGACAGGAGGGAGGCCCGACTCTCTTCCATTGGTCTTAGGCATGGAAGAAGGTGTGTCTGGAGTCATTGGCTGCCCTGTTGCCCCCATGTGGAATGTGAGGAAGGCAATGTGGATGATAGGGAAGCCAAGAGACAGGGTACACATAGAAATCATTTGAACCTCTGGTTTTAGGCACATAGCCCAGTACTTTTTATTTACTTGAGCCAATATTTTATTATTTAAGCAGCTCAAGTTGCAACAAAAAGTATATCATTTGCAACTAAAAGTGTCACCAGGCACTAAAATTGCATTGTCTGTCACTTGGCTGATTCAGGTAGTTTCTTCTTCTCCTGTCTTGTTACCCTTATGCAGATACAGGCAATGCCACTCACAGCACTGGGGACCAGCATAAGGTTTAATTGCCAAAGACTAATGCACAGAAATTCCCTCAGTGCCATGATATGGCTAATCACCACCTCTCCTCAGCAGCCTGGAAAAGTTAAGAAACCCCCCTTTGCCCAGATGCCCAATGGAGTAGCCTAGCCTGCTAGACATTGTGAGGCAATTGTGTAGTGTAATTACACCTCACTTAGTAGACGTTGATAGATAGAGCGGTGCTCTAATTGTGCTTGGACACCTGCATCAGATAGTCCCCCGACAGTGAAAAGATGGCTCCCAATGGCAATGGAGGTTTATGCAAGAGACAGAACAAGAATTTTCTTGCTTAAGCATAGAACATAAGTCCTCCCCTTCAGTCTGACTGATCCATCTTGGGTCATGTACTTACCATTAGATCAACAGCAGTTGCCAGGAGAATGACATTCATTCATTGGCTTAGACTAACCAAGATGTATGCTGGAGCTGCAAATGGTGTCAGCTTCTTCTGAGTCACAATAAGAGAAATAGAGCCCCAACCTGAGATTCAGCTGAGAAGAAAGAAATAGGGACTAGACGGCCGGGTGCTGTGGCTCATGCCTTTAATCCCAGCACTTTGACAGGCCAAGGTGGGTGGATCACCTGAGGTCAGGAGTTCGAGACTAGCGTGAGCAACATTGAAAAACCCAATCTCTACTAAAAATACAAAAGTTAGCAGGGCATGGTGGCATGTACCTGTAATCCCAGCTACGCAGGAGGCTGAGGCAGGAGAATTGCTTGAACCCGGGAGGCAGAGGTTGCAGTGAGCTGAGATCGTGCCATTGCACTCCAGCCTGGGTGACAGAGCAAAATCCGTCTCAAAAAAAAAAAAAGAAAAGAAAGAAAGAAATAGGGTCTAGATATTGGGTAGGATTAAGAATGTCATTACAACCACTACTTGACCATGTGACCCTGGGTATATCCTCTAACTCTTTGGGCCTTAGTTCCTTGCCTGCAAATTGAAGAGAACAGAATCAAGGATATCAACACTCCCTATCTACTCTAATACGCTACAACTCTACTAACTCCTCACACAAAACAGGAAAACCAAGTAGACAGTATGGGAGGCAGGGAAATTTGAGAATGGTAGTACTCGCTGATGTTTGCTCATTTCAAACTTGCTTCACTTTGGGGAAGATATCTTGATATGACAGAGGTACGTTTAAAGCTTTTTTGCAGAGCCAGGGTCTCACTATGTTGCCCAGACTGGTCTCAAATTCCTGGCCTCAAGTGATCCTCCCACCTCAGCCTCCCAAAGAACTGGAATTACAGGTGCCACCAGGCCAAACCAAAGTAAAGAGTTTTACTCTCCCCAGTTACAATAAAATCAATCAAAAGAATTTTCCAGATGTCTTTATTACAAAGTCATATTTCTTATTATTCCATATTCTCTGGCATATAGAAAATCAATTTTAGGCAATGATGATCTGTTTAAGCAAAGCCTGGATTTAGCTTTTTTCTTTTCCTGGACCTGATCAGATCATACAACTACAGCACATTATAAATACCTGGGAAGATTTTTAAATCCTGATGCCAGGTTACAGCCTGGACCACATAATTCAAAATCTTGAGGGGCGAGTACCTGGCATCAATAGTTTTTCAAACCCCCAGGTTATTCTAGTGTGCCCCAAGGCTGAGAACACTGCCTTTGAGTCTGCCATAAAATCAGCACCTGCTGAACCCCAGTGGAGAAAGGAAGGTGAGTGCCATACTTCCCTACTCCCAACTATAGGAAAAATAAAATTGTTGCTGGATCTTTAAAGTCTAATGATTCCTGAGATATCTGGGGGAGGGAAGGTGTTCTGGATTCTGGAAGCTTCCAGAATCCTGAAAGCTCAGGATTCTGAGCCTTATTAATAGGAACTAGCCAGAATGGGAAGTCTCGCTCCTAAGCAGTCGTAATTAAATCATATTTTCTGGTAAGATGGCCCTTCCCGACTCATCCTCCATGAAGAACTGTGGCTGGTCTTACTTCTGGAAGTGCCTCTAACCAGAGCTCTTTATAGGGCTTGTTAGCAGAAGGTCACTGAAGTTATTTTATTATGATTTTATTACAGAAAGATTTAAGTAAAAGGGGCCAGAGAGGGCACCTGAAATATTCCAAATATTCACCAGGCAGAAGCACTTAAGAGGGACACCTTCAACTGGAGAAGCTCCAGTCTGGGGCTAATCCAAGGGTGTGTCCACATGTAGCCTGAGCCAGAGACTAAATGCAGGCACAAGAAGTCATCCCAGGCAGCCTAGGAACATTTAAGGTGAGGCATAAATGTGATTTAGTTCAAGGCATAATCTGTTCTGTTAACAGCATTTTAAAATGTTCCCCAACCCCTGACTTCTGAGACTGACAACATTCCAAGAATCTGAGACTAAATGCTGGAGGAAAAGAAAATATTCCTACCACTAGCTTAGGAATATTTGGTAATTCCTTGGACCAGGGGTGAAGATGAGTACGATACCGGAAACCAAAAATGTGTACTCCCTCTGCTCGATCATATCTCTAAGTAATTTGAGGGCTGCAAAGCATAATTAATTACCAAAAGTATTTATTAAGCAACTACCGCTTAGGGCTGTGCAATGACTAAAAAGGTTTGGTCTCTAATTTATAGCTGGTGCTTATTAAATACATGCCAATTGATTTATAAGAATTTATCAGAAAATAGATAAAACACACACTCAGAAGCCACTACCCACGCACAGGCATTATTAAAATGAAGACTACAGTAAGTTTTCCTCTCTCTGTTGTAACCTAATCACAGCCACTTATAGTTTATAAGCCCACTACAGGCTTATCAGCACATTACTAGAAATCTTGCTCAATATGAGGATCCTATCCTCTTTTGTTTTTGTCAGATAGAGTCTCACTCTGGCTCTGTCACTCAGGCTGGAGTGCAGTGGCCTGCACTCAGCTCACTGCAACCTCGTCCTCCCGGGTTCAAGCGATTCTCGTGCCTCAGCCTCCAGAGTAGCGGGATTACAGGTGTGCACCACCAGTCCAGGCTAATTTTTGTGTTTTTAGTAGAGATGGGGTTTTGTCATATTGCCCAGACTGGTCTGGAGTTCCTGGGCTCAAGCGATTCATCCACCCCAGACTCCCAAAATACTGGGATTACAGGTATGAGCCATCGTGCCCTGTCCTTATCTCTTTTCAGAGATGCAATACAGGCTATCTGTATAAAAGGCTGACATGAGCCAGCACAGGAGTGCCAGACACACCCTGAATGCTAGGAGGATAGCAGCACCAGGCCCCAGGCCCTGTGGGAAGGAGTCAGTGTGGGAAAAAAAAAATAGCACTTGTCTGTGACCAGAGCCATGCTAAAGGCATTGACTTACTTTCATCTTTTCTTTAAAACTATTTTTTGACACATAATTGTACATAGCGATGAGGTACATGTGATATTTTGAAAAATACATACAACATGTAATGATCAAGTCAAGGTATTTAGGATATCCATCACCTCAAGCATTTATCATTCTTTATGTCAGGAATATTTATCTTCTAGCTATTTTGTAATATGCAATTATTATTAACTATCGTCACGCTACTGTGCTGTCAAACACCGGAACTTACTCCTTTTATCTGACTGTATGTTTGTACCCATTAACCAACCTCTCTTCTTCGTCCCTCCATCCCCAGGCTCATTTTATTTTTTTGAGATAGTTTTTCTCTTGACACCCAGGCTGAAGAACAATGGTGTGATCTTGGCTCACTGCAACCTCCACCCCCCAGGTTCAAGTGATTCTCCTGCCTCAGCCTCCCAAGTAGCTGGGATTATAGGCATCTGCCACCTCACCAGGTTAATTTTGTATTTTTAGTAGAGATGGGGTTTCACCATGTTGGCCAGGGTGGTTTCAAACTCCTGACCTTAGGCGATCTGCCCACCTCAGCCTCCCAAAGTGCTGAGATTACAGGTGTGAGCCACCATGCCCAGCCAGATTCATTTTAATCTTGCCCTTTAACCCAACCTGATTTGGTATGGGAATCAGTCTAGGCTAGTTGGGGTTAAGGGAAGAGGTTCAAGCCAGATGCAGATAATCATAGAGCATGGAGCATGAAGCACACACTGCAATAATTAGGACTCTTTTAGCTGTGACTTACAGAAGCTCAACAGAAATCAACATAACCCATAAGAGAATGTATTGGCTTCAAGGTATAGTATTGGCTGGATCGAAGTGCTCAAAAGCTGTTATCCAGAATCAATCTCTTTCCATTCCCTTACTCCGAGGATCTCCTCCACATTGCCTTCATCTTCAGACAGGCCCTCTCCCAGTGGTGGCAATAATAATTGCCAGAGACTGGGTGCAGTGGCTCATGCCTGTAATCCCAGCACTTTGGGAAGCCGAGACAGGTGAATTACTTGAGGTCAGGAGTTTGAGATCAGCCTGGCCAACATGAGGAAACCCCCGTCTCTACTAAAAATGTAAAAATCAACCGGGTGTGGTGGTATGCACTTGTAACCTCAGCTACTTGGGAGACTGAGGCATGAGAATCACTTAAGCCTGGGAGGCAGAGGTTATAGTGATCTGAGATCCGCACCACTGCACTCCAGCCTGGGCAACAGAGTGAGACCCTGTCTCAAAAAAATAAAATAAGAATAATAATTGCCAGAGCTCCAGGATCACATTCTACCAGCTTAACAGCCCAGACAGTTCTAGCAAGAGCCCAGGGCTAGTTCTCACTGGCCTAGCCACAGTCACAGACTCATCTCTGAACCAACATCTGTGACCAGGGGAATGCAGTTCTCTCGTGGGCCAGGCCTTGGCCTCATGCCCACTTCTCATTCAAGGAGGAGAGGTCAGCCCTGCTCATACCACAAGCACTAAGACTTAGAAGAGAGTGACCAAAAGAAAATCAGGATGTTTTCCCAGGAGAATGGAAATAAAGGGTTAACAAAAACAGTTCTCCACTGCCTTGACAGTGGATCCAGCCCACTTTGTGGATCCTGGAGTTACAGCACCTATTCTTACCCTAACTCTCCTTAAATTTCCTGTGCCCGAAACTTAATAGGCAATTGAATAAATAGTTTTAAAGTGAATCAATGAATGAATCTGGTTGAGAGCTTAAAACACGAACTATTTAAATATTGCACAGTATTTGGTGACATGATCAATGGAAACTATAAAAAGCAAAGATGCAAAAATAAAGGAAGAGATAAGGGGATGCCATAGGGAAGAGGCAAGGCCTGAACTGGGTCTTGAAGGATGGGGAGAAATGGGGAGGGGAATGCATTCCATGAAAGGTCACGTGGGCTCAGCACTGAAATCAGACAAGCACCATGCATCCAGGGACAGAGAGAAAACTTGCCAGGCTGGGCTTCACGTGGACAAACGGTGGGAGAGGAGTGGGGAAGGTAGGAGGGCCCACCATGAGTCTGGGGTGGCCATCTGAGGACCCAGAACTGTATCCTGTAGATGCTGGGAGGGGGCAGAAAGGGAGAGCTGGCACACAAGGAAGAGAGAAGAGTTCACTTCGGGACAAGATGAGGCTGCAGTGTCAGCAGGAAGCATGAAGTAGGAGAGTGACGACGACACTGCTGCTTTGCACAGATAAGCCTGGCGGAGCCACGGAGGGGGCTGGACTCTCAGGGGTGAGGATGAAGGAAGGGTGTCAGTGGGGAAGCTGCTGCCAGGTGGAGATAATGAGGGTCTGAACTCCATCCCCTCAGAGTGCCTTTTCCAGCCCAGCTTCAGGCCCTTTCAGCAGCCCCTGCCCCATTCCTCTTTCTCTCTCCTGCCTTTCCTGGCTCCTGACATGATAGCATGTCAGATATTTGATAATCCAAGAAACTTCAAACTTGAGGAAGTTACACATAGAGAGGGTCTAAAGTGTACAATGCAAAGACTACGCCTTGCTAAATGACACAGAAGTCTCTTAGCGAGGCATGGCACAGAAGCACGGGTGAACCAAGGAAGATATAGCTCACTATCCAACTCTTCAGAACGTTTTCTGAATATCAGCATTAAACACTGGACTCTGCAAACCAACTGACTGAGTTCAAATGTCAGTGTCACCATTTACTGGCTGTGTGATCGTGGACAAGTTCTCTCTCTTAGCCTTGCTATTTCTCATCTGCAAAAAGAAAGTATAACTGAACTTCCCTCAGAGGCTTAGTATTAAAACTAATTGTGTTAATAACGTATATTATGGGCCTGACTGTATAAAAGTCTATTATTATTATTATTATTATTATTAGCATCTGGGAACATCACAAGTAAACCTGTTGGTAGGACTCACCTAAACTTCCTCCCAAAGCTAAAAATCCCAACACATAATGGAGGCCTTTGGAGATGGGCTTAGGTCCTCTCCACTGATCCTCAGGCTGAGCTGAGCCTGTCCTGAAAGATACCAACCACTAGAGGGAGAGTGGACTTCCAGAAACCAGTTCCTCAACCCAGTGTCTTTCAAACTGCGACTTTGAAACACATTAGTGATTGTGATACCAACATAGTGGGACCCAACTAGCATTTTTTAAATAAAATAGAACATATCTGCATTAATTTCAGAAGATACAGGTAGCTACTGTTTCATGAAGCCCTTTGCTTTAGTTAAATAATTATATAGACATCTATGTTGTTGGTCCCAATATAAAGTGTATCTCTCACTGTGGGTCATGGTCAACTATCAGGAGATCTTGAGAAACACTCCCACAAAGGATGAGCAGGAGAAAGCTATCTGTGTTGTTCATTTTCAAACACCAAAAGCCACATTGAGGTGAGTCACTGTTCTATGTTAAAGAAAAATCAGACACAGAAGTAGAGGACTGGATTTAACTAATGACACCCCGCATTGTTGTTTTCAGATTCTCTTCCTCTGGTGTTCATTAGGCACCTCTCAAAGTCTAACCTGGCTCTCCTTTTTCAGGCCCGTCAAGGCCCTGCATGGCTCTCATCCTAGGTGATAGCATTTACTCCCAAGGCATTTCTCTATGTGGCTGAATCCTGAACTACCTTTTTGGCTTGTAACTCCAGATATGTATTTCCAAATGATAGCTAGAATTCTCTCCATGGATGTCCCAAAGACCCCTCAAATTCAACCTGTCTGAAACCCAACTCATTATTTTCCCTTTATGAAAAGAGAAGTAAAAGACCCTGGTCCTGTGTTCCTTCTCTTGGCTCCTCTCTCCTATCAGTCACTGTATTAGGCTGTTCTTGCATTGCTATAAAGAAATACCTAAGACTGAGTAATTTATGAAGAAAAAAGGTTTAATTGGCTTACGGTTCTGCAGTCTGTACAGGAAGCATGATGCTGGCATCTGGTCAGCTCCTGGGAAAGCCTCAGGAAACTTAAACAATCACGGTGGAAGGCAAAGGGAAAGCAGGCACATCACATGGGCAGAGCGGGTGCAGAGCGAGGGGAGAGGTGCCACCACTTTTAAATGACCAGCTCTCATGAGGACCCACTCACTATTGTGAAGACCATACCAAGAGGATGGTACTAAACCATTCCTGAGAAATCCGCCCCCATGATCAAATCACCTCCCACCAGGACCCACCTCCAACATCGGGGACTACATTTCCACATGAGATTTGGGATATCCAAACCATATCCAGTCACGCAGGTGAGAAAATTCAGTTATGGTCAAGTCTTCTTTCTCCCTCTGTCATTGCTGAGTTGAGTCATTTATCTGTCCCTAGTGCCTCATCTGTCCAGTCTACTTTTCCCTCCCACTCATGCTGTTTTAGATGATTTGTATAGCTTCTTAGTGGTCTCCCTGTTTCCAGCCTCTCACCTTTCCCCTGGATCCTTCCAGTGGCCATCAGCTACCTCACCAAAACACAGATTGAATGGTGCCATTCTCTCTTACCCTTCTGGTCTTAATAACATGCAATAATTCCCAAGAATAATCAAAATAAATACAATATGTAAGCATGGGATTTAAGTCCCAAGCCAGGAATGACAAATGATTCCATCCCAAGTGCCAGTCCCAACTGATTCATGGAGAACTATGTTGATAAGAATCCTGAGGCTTCATTCAAATTCAGGAAGAAAGGTTAGCAAGGGGCACAACAGAGGGAAGTGGGTCTCCCCGATCTAGGCTCAATCTATATTTTTGCTTCTTCCCACATAACTCTACCAGCCATTCAGCCACAAGAACTACGTATCATTACCCAAATATACCATGCAATTCTATCAAACAAAGACTTTAATTCCTTTCTTTACTGTTAGCTTACTCTTGCCTCAACTTCCTATCAGAATCCTCATCCTTTTCCTCTACCATCGGAGTTGATTATGTGTGCCTCTACTGAGCATGTATCAACCTCCTTCGTATTATAAATATTATATTTTTTATTTTTTGTAGAGATGGGGGTCTCACTATGTTGCCCCAGGCTGGTCTGGAACTCCTGGGCTCAAGTGATCCTCCCATCTCAGCCTCCTAAAGTGCTGGAATTACAGGTGTGAGCCACCATGCCCAGATGTCATTTGCATTTTAAATATTATATGTATGTTATGAATCATGTGTGTGAGTATTTCTGCCTCTCCCACTAGACAATTAACTCTTTGAAGGCAGTCAACATTATCTTACTCATCTCTCAACCCCTAGATTCCAGCCACCAACTTAAACACAGCAAGCATTCAGGGGGGCATTTATAGAATGAGTGAACTATTTAACCAATATTCTGATGCCATGTTGACACGTGACTTTTCAACAACAACAAAAGTCACAGGGAATCTCTGGGAACTAGCCCCATCTCAGAAGTAAAGACTCCCTTCTAGAGATCTCCTTATTACCAGCAGTCAGCAAAAACCCTAAGACAGCAGCCCCAAACTATGAAGTAGGTGGTAGAACTGAGAATTTAGGAGAAGAATCTCTGATTGGTACAGTGGCATAACACTGGACACTTACAGATGACTCTGCAAGTACACAAGACAAGCCTTACGCTCCTTTCACCAATCGAGCTCGGAAGATGAGACTTTCCCTGTATCACATGAGCACCCCTAAGTAGAAGGAGGCTCACACCCACACCTTACACTTCAGATCCACAGCTCACACTTCAGATCCACAGCTCACACTTCAGATCCACAGCTCACATTCAGATCCACAGCTCACGCTTCAAAGTTGTGCTCTTCCTGCTTCACCAGTGAGTGTTTGGTGAACTTTACTCCAAAGAAAGGAATCCACTATCATTAAAAAATAATAATAGTAAGTTGGAAAATCACTGCACCGCACCATTCTGTCTATGCTGTGAAGGTCTCCTGCTCAGATACTCCAAGCAACCCCCTAAACAACTGGAGACTCACCTCTATGACTAGGTGAAGATGGCTTTGGTTTTTTTGGTTGTTTTTTCCTGTGGACCTCATCTCACTTGAAATGGTTTTGGTTTGTTTATCGTTGTTTGAGACGGGGTCTTGCTATATGAAGATGGTTTTTGAAAAGATATTTCCAATCACCTTACTTTACCAAGCATTGACAGCTTCCCTCATTGGTCGTTTATATGGAGGCCAGTGACCCAGAATCCTTACAATCAATTACCTCCAGTTATAGCAGCAAATTGGGGACACTATTTGGAATATTGTAATAGCTTGAACAACTGAGAGAGAAGTCACCAGCACAAGGGGCCTTATCTTTCCTTTATAGGAAAATAACTTTTATTACTGTTATTCCCTGAACGCCTACGAGGAAAAAAAGAAATTGAAGAGAGACAGGGACAGACTCGTTAATTTCCAAAGTTGATGCCAAGTCCTGTCTTAGAAAAAGGACATCACAGGCGCTTTGTTCTTCCAGGAAGTGTAATGCTTGGGATGGTCAATTTTGAGTAGCGAAAAAGCAAATGATCTAGGCCAAAATCCGAGAGCGCGCCACGATTTCAACAATTTGGGGGTTATCTTCCCTGTCTTTTACCCTCTTTGTCTGTGTGGTTCCTCAAACAAAGTGGGTTGGAAAAGTTCAAACTCAGTTCACAGAAGAGAACATTCTGTACTGGCACAACAGGCTGGGCTGCTCTCTGTAAAACAAGATCAACAGCATGATCTCAGCCGCCGCGGCTGCAGCAGCAGGCACCTCGCCGCCGACCCACAGCCGGGCGTTTGAATGCAGGGCTGTCAAAGGCGATCTCTGGACAGTACACCGCGAAGGTGGAGACACACACACACACACGCACACGGCACGTCAGAAATGACTTTCTGCCCCTTGTAGTTCAATTGTTACTTCCTCTCCCCAGAGGGTCAAGAAAAGTTGTTTGGATTTTTCTCTTTGGAGAGTAATTACAGCTGCGACATTTCCAAGGAAACAACCCCCCGCGGGTGCACTTCAGCTCTGGCACTGATTGGGGCTTTTCAATCTGTTTGGATGTTACTGTAATCAGATGACAGCAGTAATACTAAGTACATTGCTGCCTGGGCTTAGGGAGGGAGGCAGTGAGGGAGGAAAGAGGGGATAGAGGATCAAGTTCATTGTTACCCCAACCCCTACTCCGAGCTTTTCTATTTTCTTCTGGATCCAAAGCTTTTTCCTCCTTTGTCTGGAATTTAACGTGCAATTCAACACATACTTATTGAATGCTTATTTTGTGCCAGGGCCTGTCCCTAGAATAATACTGGTAGCGAGGTTGTTCTAGTGAAGTGAAATCTGGCCCTCACGCCCATTAGAAGAGGAAGCAAAGGAAGAGGGAAAGCTGTGTATAGAGACAGGTGGTGGGGCAGGAGGGGAGGGCTGCTAGAATGAAGGATGGACAGGTCTGAACACAACACGGGTGGGTGTTTTAAAGTATGACAAAGCAGACATCTGGAACAGGGCTGCTTTGCCATTGCCCATCCTACGTTGACTTCGAGCCTATTTGCAAGAGGGAAAAAATGGCAAGAATGCACAGCTCCCCGCCCCAGGAGGGGTGGAACTGCCCATCAGCCTCCTTTAAAGATTCCTGTTTCCCGGCTGCTGTGGCAGGAGCAGAGACCAGCAGGAGGTGAGCAGGGCACAAGGGACCTCACAGAGAAACAGAAAGACGAAAATCAGGGCCTCCAAGGCAGTGGCTTTCAATCCTGATTTGTTGTGTGAACTTCAGGCAAGTTTCTCAGATTTGTGCCCATGAGTCTGCGCTGTCAGCTATTAACTGGGGACAGTCTACCTATTTGCAGAACTATTGTGGGATTTAAGGAAATAATATCTGCCTTTGCTTGGCAGACACTAGGTATTTAATAAATAGTAACCATTGTTATTATTAATGTAAGTAGCATTCAGAGAAAGCTGTTAACCTGGTGTCAGTTAAGAACGTGAACCAATGTGACCTCTGAAATGTTTTCTTGCGCATGTATTTTCACAATTTATTTACTTAGTGCATGTCTATGGAACACCTGCTCGTAGCACTGCGCTCTATTCCAGGCACGGCACGAGGCACTGGGGCAACAACAGCCTTGTCCTGGAGAGGTTTCCTTGCCTTTCCACGGGGGGCAGTTTACACAAGGCAGCAAACCCTGGGTGGCAGACAAACACTTCCTCACCACCTACCTTCAGTCATGTTCAGGCTTGTTTCCTTTAGGTCCAAGATCATCTCTATGATTGTGACCAGCCAGCCCAGAGGAAAAGAAGCTTCCAGAGATACTGGGGAGCAAGGATTGGTCAGGGACAGCCCTGATGTGAGACACTTCTCAGAACTGCTCTTCCAGAATGTAAACACCCTTTCTCACTTCAGGACCAGAGCTCCTGCCAAGACTTTGAAAAACAAGTTACACAAGCACCTTTGGGGAGGTTGGCCACGCCACATCACAGCTGCAGCTACACGGGAGAGGGGGAGGAAGCTGGCCTCAAGGACTCAGTCAGGGACAATACTTCCACCCCTAAACACAAAGTTCACAGGGCCGGGAGTCCAGTAGAACACAAACCCCTGGATCACCACACCACGCCCCAGCCTGTGGCCCAAGGAGTCAGTCACTGAGGATAATTTCATAGACTCCCCTGCCACCATCACTGACAGATCCCAGAGTTCAAAGAGTAATCAGCTGCCTGCCATTACAGCCAGTGCTCAGGCCCAGGTGGGGCTTTCTTGGAACTGGTCACTGGGATATCTTACATTCTTTTTTTTCAGACAGGGTCTCACTCTGTCACCCAGGCTGGAGTGTAGTGGAGCAATCATGACTCGCTGCAGCTCGACCTCCTGAGCTCAAGCAATCTTCCCACTTCAGCCTCCCAAGTAGATGGAACCACGGGTGCATGCCACTATGCTCAGCTAATTTTTTAGTTTTTTGTAGAGACAGGGTTTTGCCATGTTACCCAGGTTGGCCTCAGACAAACTCCTGGTCTTGAGGAGTTCCTGGACTCTTTCTACCTTGGCCTCCCAAAGTGCTGGGATTATAGGCCTGAGCTACCATGCCTGGCCTTAAATCTTTTCTTCCCTGGGGAGATCACCTCCGTTCACTGCCCTGACCAGACTTCCCTCAGAGAAGGCCCTATTTAAAATTTTGGCAGCAGAGAGCCTGTCTCAAAAACACTTTTCTCCCAATTGAAGTTATTTGCCAAGGGCTGGTGCCAACTCCAGCCAGTCGTAGATAGAATTTCTCCGGCCAGGGTGTGCCTGGGGAAGTAAATGGAAAACCTTAAGGATCTGACCTGGACAAAGTTAAATAAATCCAGGAACTGTGCAAGTAACCAAGATCTCAGAAGGAGTAAATGAAGGGGAGTTCTCAAAGAATTAGCAAGAGTTTGCACCAACCCACACACACCTGGTGGGAGCAAAGACCTAAGAGAATGACATTTGTTGATCACACATAATGTATCAGGTACTTTACATACATTCTCTCATTTCATCCCTACAGTAATCCTGTAGGGTAGGTGGTGATATCATCCCTGTTATAGATGAAGAAACCAAGACTCAAAGAGCCTAAATAACTTGTCCAAGATCATGCAGCTGTGGACATGGCAGAGCTGGTACTTGAACCCAAGTCTATCCAGGTTGAAAGCCCAGATTCCTTTGATTACACTATTCTGCCTCCCTGTATGCAAGAATCTTTTTTTTTTTTAACAAAGTTTTTTCAAAAGAAAATGTTTTTCAGACTTGTGCTCCAGAGAATCTTATTAGAATACAATTAGAATCATCTTGTATATTTATCTTGATTTTTCAGAGACTGAGATCTCAAGTTGAAGTTCTGAGACCAAGTCCCACTCTCCAGTCTCATACAGTTTAACCCTATCTCGGTATACATAATCAATCAGCAATAGTTACTGAGCATCCACAAGACCTTCTACTATGTTCTATAGGGGATAGAAAGGTGAGTTAAGCATGTCCCCTGCCCTCAAGGAAATTATAGTCTGTCTGGATAGGATAGGTTGTGCTGCAGCAACAACCTCTGTATCTGAATGGCTTAACAAGGTATATTTACTGCCCTTACCAGATGCCCATTTTGAATCAGCTGACCCAGGCTAACAGGCAAACTGCCACATATCTCAAACATTGCTAATCACCATGCCAGAGGAAGGAAAGTGTGGTCGATCGCTCACCAGCTCTTAACATTTCTTCCCCTGAAAGCTTCTTTTCCAAAGGGACTCATGCCAATTCTGCTCACATTTCATTGGCCAAAGCAAATCAGCCACACACAATGCCAAGTTATATACAACTCTCCTGCAAGTCTGGAAGTGGAGAAAACCTTGAAAAATGTTGTGAATAGCCCTAATAATGACCACAGTCTGAGAAGAGGAATGGCCCCAAAGCCTCATCCCCCACATTCCACAACAAAGCAAGTCAAATAACTAAGTGCCCTTAGAGTGAGTGCTTTCAAGGCTTGTATCCCAAGGACTCGACAGAGACTCATGCCTGGGCTGGAGACCTCAATGAAGTATCCTGAGGGATGAAGGCCTATGTTGAGTCTTGAAGAGTGGAAAGGATTTGGGTGAACCTACAAGACCAGACAAGTTGCATCCACTTTGAATTTCAATAGGGTGATGGTAACCCACCACCAATCACCCTCATAAATGACATAGGTTACTCCAGGCATGAAGGGGCAACCCAAATGAACACCTGAAGGAAAGAATATGCAGTGTGGGCTTAAGGGAAAGAGGGCCCATCATTGCTGAGCACAGTGCTGGAGTCAAGGAGAAATGGCAGTTGAGACCAAGGCACTAATTGAGAAGGTGTAGAAAATCTTCGAACAGGAGAAAACCATGATTAGAGTAGAACTTTAGGGATTCTAATAGGTAGCTACATTCTTTTCTTTCTTTCTTCATTTCACAAACATTTAAATATTTTGCATTAGAGATGCAAAGGTGTATGAGGCTTGATTCTTGCCCTCAAGTTGCTCCAGTCTCTAGCAAGAGGAGAATACATTTGTTGCCTATTTACAATACCCTTGTATTTTAAGAGGGACTGATCTCAAAGAGATCTGATAAATATAATCTAAAGCTTCAAGGATGCCAGATAATGAAGCCGAAAGGGGATTGAGGTAGCTGTGAAGAATCCAGGGGTGGGAGGAGACTAGAGCCAGTGCAGCTGGAGGAGAGTGGAGAGAGGAGCATTGGAAAAGATAGGGGAGATAAGGCAGCTGGCAGTGGGAGAAAAGGCTTTGGGAATGAAGGAAGATTTTTAATGGGGATTTTTATAAAGTTTGGCCATATGGTATTCAGTGTAAGCCCTCCAGTTTTCCCCCTTGTGAGCATTTCAGTCAAATCCACATTGCTGAAATGCTTTTGGGGTGGCTTGAGAGGTCACAAGGGGGTAAGTGGGTCTCAATGAAGTGTTGATTATGGCTTCCACGTGGGTACAGGGTGTGGGCAGGGACTTCCCAAAGGGCCCAGTCATTTCGTATTAAATAGATACGTGCAATCAAATTTGGACAGGATAGAGTGGCTCATTCCGGATATGGGAGAGTTAACCAAGAAAAGCTTCATAAAGGAGATGACAGACAATCCTGGTGCCAGGTGTCGAAAGATCAGATGTCCTCAGCCCACTTGGATTAATGGAAAGCATTCCAATCCAGGCACCAAGAGCAGCACATGCAAAGGTACTGGGGTGTGAAACAGCCTGGCTTGTTCAAGCGACTGCAAGCAAACCTTGATGGACAGGTAAAGTCAAGAGGGGCAAGTTCAAGAATCTGACCCAATAATCAGGAGTGTGTGTTCACCTTCGAAATTATTCATTCAGTATTTACTGACCCTCAACTACTTTCCAGCTTATACAAAGTGTCACAAAAATCTTTTTTTTTTGAGACAGTCTTGCTCTGTTGCCCAGGCTGGAGTGCAGTGGTACAATCTTGGCTCTCTGCAAGCTCCGCCTCCCGGGTTCATGCCATTCTCCTGCCTCAGCCTCCCGAGTAGCTGGGACTACAGGCGCCCGCCACCATGCCCAGCTAATTTTTTGTATTTTTAGTAGAGACAGGGTTTCACCTTGTTAGCCAGGATGGTCTCGATCTCCTGACCTCATGATCCACCTGCCTCAGCCTCCCAAAGTGCTGGGATTACAGGCATGAGTCACTGTGCCCAGTCTTTGTTTTAATTTGGTAAAAACCTGAGAAATTCATGATCTCCTATTAGTCTATTGGTAAGGAAAGTGGGGATTCAGAGATAAAATTTTCTAAAGATGTCCTGACTTACTTATACTTGCCTCTCACATACACTGTATGACAATATTTACCTTGCTGCTAAGCACCATGTCTCCATGTGCAGTGAGGACAAAAAGCCAAGCTCCTTGAGGTCCTGTGTCCCAGCAGGTGAATGATTGCCTGAGACAGCAGCAAACAGGAGCAGAAATCTGGTGACTATTAAAACACACTGATTGATTTACAGTCAACTGTCAGGTCGGAAAATTTATCTCCACTGATCACAGCCTAAAGTATCCTGTGTGGGGGGTGTGAGTGTACATACGTGCCCATGTCTGTTTTAAGTATCCACCTGGGAAATCTCTCAATCAGCATTTATTTCAATAATCTCATACAGAGCTCTGGCACTTTTTTCCACAAACGCTTCCAAAGCAGTTTGTAAATTTTATATATCTGGGGAGTTACTGCGGCAGGAATAGAAGGAAATAGATATTTATCAGCTTCCTAATGAGAACTGGGGACTCGGTGTACTTTTGTTGAGAAGAACAGGGATCCACGAATGTGTATTTAATTCAGAATGCGTGTGTATTTAAATCACATAGTATTTCATTAACAGGTTTTTCAGATTTCCTCCTAATCATCCATTCAAATTCTACACAATTTTCAAGGCCCACCCTCTAGAATCGGCTTCTAGTTGCTTAATTTTGGTCCTCTGGAGCTAAATACTGTCACATTGCCTTGGATATTGCATTTCTGTAAACACCCCCAGAAGACTGGCAGTAGGGGGGAGACCTTGTGTCCCTCTCAGGGGTTTTATACTGCGCATTTCCGGCTCATTTCTCAGCAGAGGCTGAAAAGTATTCATCCAGGAGGCCAGTGGGCACCTGTGAGGAAACTGGAGAAACTTTAGATCATTCGTTCAGTCAGTCCACATTTACTGAGCAATTACTATATTCTACAAACTATGCCAGGGTGCTAGAGATACAGCTAAGAGCAAAAGACATGGATCCTGGCCTTCCAGAGCCAGCAGTCTAGTAGGGGAGATGGTCATTGATAGGATAATCACCCAGATCACTGTAAATCTAGCACCAAGATAAAGGGAAGCAAGGAATAATCTGAGAACATAAGCAGGGTAGCCGGGTTTCCTGGCCCATGCCTGTAATCCCAGCAATTCTGGAGGACAAGGAGAGAGGGTCACTTGAGCCCAGGAACTTAAGACCAGCCTGGTCAACAAAGGGAGACTCTGCCTCTACAAAAAAAAAAAAAAAATTTAATTAGCCAAGCATGATGGCACATGCCTGTAGTCCCAGCTACTTCAGAGGCTGAGGCAGGAGGATTGAGACCAGGAGTTCAAAGCTGCATGATACGCCAGGCACAGTGGCTCATGCCTGTAATTGCAGCACTTTGGGAGGCCAAGGCGGGCAGATCAACTGAGGTCAGGAGTTCAAGACCAGCCTGGCCAAAATGGTGAAACCCTGTCTCTACTAAAAATACAAAAATTTGCCAGGTATGATGGCGGGCACCAGTAATCCCAGCTACTTGTGAGGCTGAGGCAGGGGAATTGCTTGAACCCAGAAGGTGGAGGTTGCAGTGAGCCGAGATTATGCCACGTGCATTCCAGCCTGGGCAACAGAGCAAGACTCCATCTCAACTTAGCTGCATTATAGCTGAGTTATAATCATGCTACTGCCCTTCAGCCTGCGTGACAGAGTAAGACCCTGTCTCAAAAATAATAATAAAATAGAAAAAGAGAAAAAGTAGAACATAAGCAAGGAACATTACCTAGACAAATGGATTGGAGAAGGCTGCCTGAGAAAACTTATCTGGAGGCTGAGCAGGAGTTATGGAGATGCATGTGTGTGGAACAGCCTTAGTTTCCTCATTTGCAAAATGACTGTACTAACAATACCTTGTCCAAGTGTGGAGTCCCTAGAAGTAGGCCCGGAGATAAGGACTCAAGATTAGGTGATTTATAAAAAAGTGTCCCCCAGGGCCGGGCGTAGTGACTCACGCATGTAATCCCAGCACTTTGGGAGGCCGAGGCAGGCAGATCAGGAGGACAGGAGATCGAGCCCATCCTGGCTAACGCGGTGAAACCCCGTCTCTGCTAAAAATAAAAACAATTAGTCGGGCATGGTGGGGGGCACCTGTAGTCCCAGCTACCCGGGAGGCTGAGGCAGGAGAATGGCTTGAACTCGGGAGGCAGGGGTTGCTGTGAATTGAGATCGTGCCATTGCACTCCAGCCTGGGCGACAGGGTGAGACTCTGTCTCAAAAACAAAAACAAAAAAAAGAAATGTCCCCACTTGAACCTGGGAAGCAGAGGTTGCAGTGAGCCGAGATGGCACCACTGCACTCTGGTCTGGGTAACAGAGAAAAAAACAAAAAGTATCCTTAAGGGAAACTGGTAGAGGAGGCAGAGAGTGGGACTAGGAAAGGAAGAGAGGCGTCCAAGCAAGGTTGACAACCGAATAAAGTCCACGCAGAGGCATGCCGGAGACAGGAGAGGTCACATGGGGAGCTGGGAACGTTTGTCCCACTGTACCTGGTAGTCACAGGTGACGTCCCAGGCACTTCTGCTCTCTAGACTGAGAAGCAAAGCAGTTCTAGTAGCTCAAGGACCAACCTCCAACACAGAGCCATGGTGCTGGCTGCTGGGTGCACAGCACAAAGTAATGAGGGTATACAGGACTATGCAAGAGCACACAAGAGGGTGTGGGCAGGGCACTGAGGCGCTGGTTACATAGGTACATAGGGAGGTACAGATGCAATGAAACAATGCATGTAAGGAACAGAGCACAGTGCCTGACTCATAATAAGTGCTCAAGCAATATTAGCTCTCATTGTAATGTTTATTTATTGAATATGTATTGATGCAGCCTGACACAGACTCTGCTCTGCCCAGTTATCTCCGCCTACTCAAATCCTCCAGGAAACCCACCCTTCCACCCACCACTCCCTGCCAGGCCTCCCGAGACAAACACACATATAAATATAGCAATATATATTTATATTTCCCAGGATTGTCACATTTTGCTGAGCTCATAACAGAACTGAACAAATAGCCCTGTCATCCTCTATAATATAGTCTATCATTCACCGGGGCTTCATCTTTCCCTGTCCTCCTGGGCTCCTGGAGCTCGGAAATTCATGTGCTCGGCTGCTTCTTCAATGTGATCTGTACTAACCTGATGTAATTCTCAGGCCTTCATTTCCTGTGTAAGTTGATAGAATTTTTAGACCAGAGGGACTTCCTAGGTCTGCTCATCTTGCTGAGCAATTGGTTTGCTACTTCAAAAATCTGCATTTTAAATAAAAAGGAATGAACTCTGATACCTACAACAACAAGGATGAATCTCGAAAACGAAAGAATACTCATGGTATGATTCCATTTATTGGAAATTCTAGAACAGCCAAAATTAATCTATGGTGACAGAAAGCAGGTCCGTGGTGCCTGGGGCTGGGGTGGGGGCAACTGCAAAAGGTACCAAAGAACTTTTGGGAGTTGAAAATGTCAGCGTTGGCCGGGCATGGTGGCTCACGCCTGTAATCCCAACACTTTGGGAGGCCGAGGCAGGTGGATCACGAGGTCAGGAGTTCGAGACCAGCCTGACTGACATGGTGAAACCCCATCTCTACTAAAAATACAAAAATTAGCCAGGTGTGGTGGCGGGTGCCTATAATCCCAGCTACTCAGGAGGCTGAGGCAGGAGAATCACTTGAACCCGGGAGGCGGAGGTTGCAGTGAGCCAAGATGGCGCCATTGCACTCCAGCCTGGGCTATAGAACGAGACTCCACCTCCAAAAAAAAAAAAAAAAAAAAAAAGAAAGAAAGAAAGAAGGAAAACGTCTGTCTTGGTTATGGAGTTTACAGTGGTGTATACATTGGTCAACATTCATAGAACTGTATGCTTGAAATGGGTGCGCTTATCGTATGTAAATGATACCTCAATAAAGTTGGTTTTAAAATTAAACATATAGGCATTTTATTGCCTGACCAAGAGGTCAAAAGTAGATCCAAGAAACAGCACAGACCGGACACACAGAAGCCTTTGTGTTGTTCCCTATCCCCACTCCCTGTTTTTTCTTTTGGCAAGAAGTTGGTCTTTATCATGTGTACTAGTGCAGGGGAACAATGGCAAGGAAAATCTAAGAAGAGAATAATGCACAAGTCATTTACATCTGGTGGCCCTGGAATGTGTTTTGCTGCTTTATGGAATTTAAACAGAGATGTGCCTGCTTGACATCCCAAAAAGACACTTTAAATGAAATAATAAAGTTTCCTATAAAGACCTGAACTACTTGTATCCAGGAAGCACTTTGCGTATCTTGCCTAACTTCACTTCTTCTTTCTCTTTTTTCCAAGCAGGAAATGCAATGATTTGCCTAATCCCAAACCTTCCTTCAAGCAGGCTCTCCAGTTTGGTGCCTCCACCTACATTAGATTGGATGCCTCTGCATTAACGTGCAGCGTAAATAAAGGAAGTTGAGATGCTCAAGCCGTTGTAAAGAGGCTTGAAAAAAGTTTTCTTGCAAGTTGCTGGAACAATCTACTTGCAGATAATTGAGAACAGATTCTACAAGAAATAGTTTCTTATATCTAGCATGCAGTTTAGCTGTCTCTGGCTCTGGACAGTCTCTCCTGGCATACCACACTCCCCTCTCCCCTCTTCAAGCCCTGTCACTTCTGAGATCGGGTTGGCTGCCTGCTATTTACACCCCACCTTCCATCCCCAACACCCTGGACTTTGTCCTTCATGGCATTTACCACGTGGAAGCCAAATGTCTGTTTACTAATCTGTATCCCAGACCAGACTGAGAGCTCTCTGAAAGCAGGGTCAGCTGAGGTCACTGTTGTATCCCCAGCTGCTAGAACAGTGCCAGGCTCGTAGTAGGTGCTTAATAGTTGTTGAGTTGTTATTATTCTGAATACATAACAGAGTTTATTTGAGGTTTTGAAAATCAACCGCACAAACAGGAAAACTCTGGCACTTCCAAAGGGAACTCCACCCAAGCGGAGCTCCAGCAGGAAATACCAAAAAGTAAGTATCTAGCACAAAAATCACCATGTGTGTGTTTCAAGGCAATTCTCATGAGCTTATCTCCAAGAAGCTGTGGAATAGTCTGGAAAATCCAAGGCTTTAGGTCCTCCAAGGCAGATGACTTATGAGGATGGAGGGAAGGGAGGAGAAGCTTCTTGTTATCTTGACACTCTGGGGCTGTGGAATAACACTGAGATTGGAGTCAACAGGCCAGGCCAGAAGGCCTAGACTCTCAGAGCCTCTGTAAATGACCATACTAATACCTTCTCACATCCTATAGTCCTGTCTGTAAGTTCTTAAGGGTGATACAAATTTTAGCTGCCTAGATTATCAGAAACATCAATAACAAGCTGGGCATGTGGTATGCGCCTATGGTTCCAGCTACTCCAGAGGCAGGGGCAGGAGGATCACTTAAACCCAGGAGTTCGAGCCTGCAGTGAGCTATGATGGTGCCAATGCACACAGCCTAAGAATAACAGAATAAGGCCCTGTCTCAAAACAAGGCAAAAAACAAACAAACAGGCCAGGCATAGTGGCTCACACCTGTAATCCCAGCACTTTGGGAGGCCGAGGCGGGTGGATGACTTGAGGTCAGGAGTTCAAGACCACCCTGGTTAACAGGGTGAAACCCCATCTCTACTAAAAATAAAAATTAAAATTAAAGAAAAATAGCTGGACATGGTGGCATGCACCTGTAATCCCAGCTACTCGGAAGGCTGAGGCACAAGAATCGCTTGAACCTGGGAGGCAGAGGTTGCAGTGAGCCAAGATAGTGCCATTGCACTCCAGCCTAGGCAACAGAACAAGACTGTCTCAAAAAAAAAAAAAAAAAAAAAAGCCTTGTGAAATTAGCAGATTCCTGTGGCCTATACCTGTCAAATAACTTACCTGGAATTTAGATAATAAATCATGCCAATACTTGAATACTTGGAGAAAGGCATAAAAGTTTCAGATTCTCAACAATTACATCAACTCCTGGTGAAAATTCAGCTTGTGCTCACCACTGTGACATCACCAGTCATGTACTCATTAAATGGTTCATTCAGCAAAGGTGTAAGAACTTTGGAGTCTGATCTGAACCCTGGTTTTGCTTTTTACTAGGAATATATCTAGTCAATAGGGATAACCTTAGTCAAACGGCATGTCTCTTCCTTTGTAAATTGTAGGTCACAATAATTCCTACCTTGGAAATTTGCTTGTGAACACTAAATGACTAGTTGTAATTATTAATAATAATAGCTGGGCACGGTGATTCATGCTTGTAATCCCAGCACTTTGGGAGGCCGTGGTGGGCAGATCATCAGAGGTCAGGAGTTTGAGACCAACCTGGCCAACATGGTGAAACCCTGTCTCTACTAAACATATAAAAAAATTAGCTGGGCGTGGTGGCAGGCACCTGTAATCCCAGCTACTCAGGAAGTTGAGGCAGGAGAATGGTTTGAACCCAGGAGGTGGAAGTTACAGTGAGCTGAGATCGTACCATTGCACTCCAGCCTGGGCAAAAAGAGGAAAACTCTGTCTCAAAAAAAAAAAAAAAAATTATAACAATAGTAGGAATAACTGTTGCTCAGAGCCGAATGCATGCACCAGAGACCAAGAGCCATTTTGCCTTCCTCTCAGGAGTCCCCATCCACGCATGGCAAGAGTTGGGGCAGAGCTCCCTGCTGTTCACTTGGCACTTCACACTTGAAGACCATCCTTTCCAGCCTTAAGGCCTTCTGTGGATGTCACTACCCTCCTGCTCATGTGCCACATGTGAACATTTAAGGGAATCTAATACAAAACAAGTTTTGCAAAGTGCTATGTTTCTAGCAAGAGGATGACAGGCCCATTAGACGTAGCCATCTGAATGGTTTTGGAGGGAGAGAAAAAGCTCACATGAGGAGAAGCCAGAAAAATCGAAAGAAAGAAAAATAAAGAAAAGAAAAGGAGAGGAGAGGAGAAAAGAGAAGAAAAGAGGACCAAGGTAAATGCTTAAGAAACACAATTTGAGAATCTTAAGTCAGATCTTTCTACCACAGGGTTGTGGTGGCACAAAACTTTCTCTATACAGGTCCCTGCCTAACCACAATTTAAGTACAGTGTTTTGTAAATAATGGGTGCCAACACAGTCAATACATATCCACTGTCTTCCCTGGGATAGGCAAGGTGAGGACCAAACAGGAGTCGTATGGGGCCCTCCCCTGAAGAAATTTGTCTGGTAAATGCTTAATGACTTAAATAGAAAGTTTTAGAGATCAGTTCTCGTTTATCAAAACTCCGTAGTACTTTACCTGTCCCATTCTTAGGGAGCAGCTTCTTCGAAGCTTGCAGCTGACATTCGATGCCAGGCAATTGTGAAGGGCTCACTCCTGTGTCCCTCATAGCACCAACAGAGTGCCAAACACACAGTGCATACTCAATACAGATTGTGCACTCTGATGAGAGTGTACATCTACAAAACTAAGAGGAACTGATGTCGCACAGCCACAGCCTGTACTTAATATGCAGTGAATCTCAGGCAGAGGAAGGAGGGTGGTGCTCCAGGTCACACAGCCAGCAATGTGGTCAGAAAAAGGACCCTGGTCCTTAACTTCTTGCTTTCCATATATTCTCTTTCGAAGGAAATTAGATCCCAAGTTGGAAGAGGGATTTGTCCAAACCATAAGGACAGTAGAAATGTAAAAACAGTCCCATCCTCGTCTCTTTTGACATTGAATTTTTTTTGAGACGGGGTCTTGCTGTATTGCCCAGGCTGGAGTGCAGTGGCATGATCATAGCTCACAGCAGCCTCAACTTCCTGGGCTCAAGCAATCCTCCTGCCTCATTCAGCTTCCTGAGTAGCTAGGACTATAAGTGTGCACCAACACGCCCAGCTAATTTTTGTACTTTTTGTAGAGACAGGGGTCACACTAGGTTGCACAGGCTGGTCTTGTACTTCAGATCTTAAACAATCCTCCTGTCTTGGCCTCCCAAAGTGCTGGGATTATAGGTGTGAGCCACCATGCCCAGCCTCTGCCCACTCTTCTAGTTCTTTGCTCCTGAAGTCTCCTTCCCCATCTATGGTGTTAGTCAAGCAGAAGATGCTGGCAGAAAGGTCTGCAGCTGCAGCAGCAGCAAAGGCTAACCTCCCATGGAGGAAAGGGAGCAGCAACTGGCAGAGAATGCTTGGCAGTCCTCAAGGCAGGCACATGAAGAAAATGGGATTTGTCCAGTGCAAACTGCGTAACGGCTGAACCAAGGAAATGCAGTCTGTTTCCTCCTGGCCTGTTCAGCCAGATCAGCCCCTACTCCTACTCAAGCACCAGACTTCAGCTGTTGAGATTTGAAGAAGTCCCTTTTCCACCCAAACTTGGAACCAATTAAGACAGTCATAGAGTCAGGCAGATGGAGATGAGACGCCACCCGTATTACTCATAAAGGCTGGGTGGGGAGATAGGCTGTAGGTGTACAGCAAGAGTGAGCTTTCTAATACTATATCCCAGAATCAGGCAGACTCACCCACCCAGTCACAGGCAGCTCTGGAGGCCTGCAGGCCCCCGCAAAGGTAAGTGGTGCTGGAGCAAAGCATGACTGGGGCTCTCTGCTGGCTGGCCAGGCCCATGAGAGGGAGGAAGTGAGCCACACAACACTTCCCTCTACGAAACTCATCGTTCTATTAAGTCACCCATCTTCTCCTGGGAGGGGTGAGTCAAAGGACACGGAAAGCCCCGAAGATTACTGTAATAGAAGGCCCTGCTACATGGAAGCAACATCGTGAGTGGTAAGCAAGCCCTCCCCCAACATGAGTCAAGACAAACCAAGCTGCATGTAACAGCGGAGGTTGTCTGAAAGGCTCAGGAAATAATGCTCTTTACTGGGCATGGTGGCTCAGGCCTGGATTCCCAGCACTTTGGGAGGCCAAGGTGGGAGGATGGCTTGCACCCAGGAGTTCAAGACCAGCCTGGGCAATGCGGCAAGATTCCATCTCTGTAATATACAAATAATAAAGAAAAAAAATGGCCAGGCATGGTGGCTCATGCCCGTAATCCCAACACTTTAGGAGGCTAACGTGGGCAGATCACTTTAGGTCAGGAGTTCAAGACCAACCTAGCTAAACATGGTGAAACTCTGTCTCTAATAAAAATACAAAAATTAGCCTGGCATCATGGTACACGCCTATAATCCCAGCTACTCGGGAGGCTGAGGTGCCAGAATCACTTGAACCCAGGAGGTAGAGGTTGCAGTAAGCAGAGATCGTATCACTGCTCTCCAGCCTGGGTGACAGAGCAAGACTCTGGTTCAAAAAAAAAGAAAGAAAGAAAGAAAGAAAATGATGCTCTTCTTTTTCCCTCATCTTCTGCCTCTTCCCACAAACCATGCTCCTGACTTTCTGGTACTCACTCTCCTTACAGCTGCCCCTCTGTAGTAGGTCATGGCACCCTTGCATGAGGGAAAGGAGTAACAACTAAACCGGAGGTTTTTACTTCAGTGATGGTTGAAGCGGCGCATTCCACAAGGTAGAGAATGAAGAAGTGATACAGGAGTGGGGGCAGGGAAGTGCTGGGAGGAGAATGGTGGGGTCCCTGGCGAGGGATCCACCCTCGGGTCTGTGTCCACGCACCTAGGTGAGGACAGGCACTCCTGTTTTTGCACCCAAATGTTGCATTTTCCAAGATGACCCTGGCCCGCCATGCCCCCCATTCTGTGCCTATAAAAACCCCAAGTCCCTAGTGGGCAGAGACACAAGCAGCTGGACGTCAAGAGGCGCACACTGGCAGAACACACTGGCAGGCACCAGCAGACCCTGGCAGGTCATCCACCGGCGGAACAACACAGAAGCCAAGGCCGGGGTGGTTGGAGTTGAGTCTGGCTACTGGGCAGCAGACTCCAGGGAAAACCACCTTCCCACTCTGTCTCCCTTCTGGCTCCCCATCCATCTGCTGAGAGCTACTTCCACCATTCAATAAAACCTTGCACTCATTCTCCATGTATTTTTGTATGTAGGATAAAATTCAAAACACTTAACTGTGCCCACATGTGATCCAATTTCTCTGATATACTAAGGCAAGAACCCCAAGACGAAAAGCCCTCTGTCCTTGCAATAAAGCAGAGGGTCTAATTGAGCTGGTTAACACAAGCCCCCTACAGATAGCAAAACTAAAAGAGCACACTGTAACGCACGCCCCATTGGGGCTTCAGGAGCTGTAAACATTCCCCCTAGAGGCTGCCGTGGGGTCACAGCCCCATAACCCGCTCCTCTGCCTGCTCCCCCTAGAGGTTTGAGCAGCAGGGCACTGAAGAAGCGAGTCACACCCCCATGGCACGCTCTGTGAGGGGGATGAGGGAACTTTTCCCATTTCAGACGGAGGAGCAGGTCAGATTGGTGTACTGGCTAAGGAGGACTGCCTCCTAACCTCTTCCCTTTCTTCCCAAAAGAATGCAGAACACAAGCAAAAATAATCTAAAATCATTTCATATTGCTGTTCAGAGCCAGAGGGGAATTCTGGGGCAACATCGAATATATTTGGTGCTCCTGAAACTCTTGGAATAATTTCCTGAGTTACAGGAGTGTATTTTGCTATTCATAATAAGCCCCTTTGGACCACACCTGAGTTTATACTAATGAGGTGACTTAGGGTAGGGCCCCTGGAGAGCCTCAGGATGGGGTCTGTCACCAGAATGACCAAGTGATCAAAGGGCTGGAACCTGCAACTCCATCCACAGATCTGTGGGACAGAGAGGAGAAGAAGCTGGAGGTGAAGTTCTATAAAACCTGTTACACAATAAGATTTGAAAGCTTTAGGTTTGTGGAGCTTGTGGACATGGTTGGAGAGTGGAGCCCGAGGGCATAGAAGCTCCATGCTCCTTCTCACACACCTATGTGACTCTTCCATCCGGGCTGGAGTGCAGTGGAGCAATCTTGGCTTGCTGCTGCAACCTCTGCCTCCCAGGTTCAAGCAATTCTCCTGCCTCAGCCTCCCAAGTGACTGGGATTACAGGCACCCACCACCACGCCTGGCTAATTTTTGTTTATATTTTTAGTAAAGACGGCGTTTCATCATGTTGGCCAGGCAGGTCTTGAACTCCTGACCTCAGGTGATCTGCCCGCCTTGGCCTCCCAAAGTGCTGGGATTTCAGGTGTGAACCACCTCACTCAGGCTGTAATATCCTTTATAATAAAGTGATAAACGAGTTTTTCTCAGTTTTGTAAGCCATCCTAGCAAATTAATCAAACCCAAAGAGGGATAAGGAGAACCATGATTTACAGTCAGCAGTTTAGAAGTACAGGTGATGGCCCCACCTGGTGGTTAATGCGTGTAATCCCAGCCCTTTGGGAGGCCAAGGTGGGAGGACCACTTGAACCCAGGAGTTCAAGACCAGCCTGGGCAACATGGCAAAACCCCATCTCTACAAAAAGTACAAAAATTAGCTGGGCCTGGTGGCGTATGCCTGCAGTCCCAGCTACTTGAGAGGCTGATGTGGGAGGATCGCTTGAGCCCAGGAGTTCAAGACTACAGCAAGCCGTGATTGCACCACTGTACTCCAGTCTGGGCTACAGAATGAAACCCTGTCTCAAAAAAAAAAAAAAAAAAAGAAAGAAAAAGAAAAAAAGAAAAACAGAAGTATAGGTGACCACTGGAGATGGGCATGTGAGGATGTGAGGTGGGGAAGCAGTCTTGTGGGACTGAGCCCTTCATCTGTGGCTAATCGAACTAAAGTAGAGGACGCCTGGCAGGGCCGTGCTGGAGTGTTGCTTGGTGTGTGTGGATCTCCTCACCCCAGCCCCACTCACATATCTCATCATGGAATTGTGCAGTGTTGAATGAGAGTAGACAGAGGAATAAAAGTTTGTTTTTTCCTCCCAAGGAATTAAATGAGTCAACCCTAGAGTACACTTCAGGATTTCCAAAGCTCAGTCTTCCCCTGTAATCTTCACTTGTGCATTCATTCTATAAACATTTTCGGCCGGGCGCGGTGGCTCAAGCCTGTAATCCCAGCACTTTGGGAGGCCGAGACGGGCGGATCACGAGGTCAGGAGATCGAGACCATCCTGGCTAACACGGTGAAACCCCGTCTCTACTAAAAAAATACAAAAAACTAGCTGGGCGATTTGGCGGGCGCCTGTAGTCCCAGCTACTCGGGAGGCTGAGGCAGGAGAATGGCCTAAACCTAGGAGGCGGAGCTTGCAGTGAGCTGAGATCCGGCCATTGCACTCCAGCCTGGGCGGCAGAGCGAGACTCCGTCTCAAAAAAAAAAAAAAAAAAAAAAAAAAAAAAACATTTTCACGGAGCACCTACAAAGAAGGAGGCCCTATACTAGGCGCTGGGGACACATTGCAGCCCTCGTGAAATTTTTTTCAATCCATGAGTCAAACAGGAATCTGCTGAGCATCTATTACGCACCCCACCGTGCTGGGTACTTAGTAAACCTCTCTGAGACTTGCCCCCTCCAGTCGGCAACAGAAAAGCACCTGAAAGCCTGGTTTCCTTTACTTTGAGGAGAGATTTCTTCTTCACAGATTGCCTGGGGGTGGCAGACAGTTTAGGAAAACAATATACATGGCTGGTCCTAGAAATTAAATGACGTGTCTCTCATGGAAGATTGCACAAATTCTGAAGAAGGGTTGGTGAGCATTACCCCTTAAAAAGGTAAAACCATTCTAAAAAATAACACCTCAGTGGCTTTAAAAACGTTAAAGGGGTGAAACTCTGCATCCCACTCTTTATGGGGGTGCAACTGCTGACCCCACCATGGCTCTTAGAGAGATAGATCTGTACATTTTTAGATACCATAGAAAGAATTCTTTCTGCCTGAGCTTCTTCAGAGCATTGTACATTTTTATAAAATTGTAAAACAACACAGCAGGCAAAAGAATAAAAGCTTTTTTCCCTCCTTTAGTCTCAGTATAACTGTGTATGAAGGGCGGAGAGCCAAAAAGTTCACGTTCAGAAACTCAGGTGCTATTTGTAGCTCCCTAATAACCAAAACTTTTTTGGCCATCTACTCATCCATTCATTTTGTTATCTCCAAACCTCAAAACCCTGAGGGTAGGCACATAGTAGGTGCTTAGTGAGGACTTATTGAATGAACAGATAAATGAATGAATAGATGGCTAAATGAATGAACGAAATATCCAGAGATCAGCCCATAGTAGATCTACCTTCCCACAAGCACAGAGTAACTTCAGGAGTGGGCATCAGAAACTCTTAATTATACCCCACTGGAGACTGGAAGCAGAGAAGTTCTTGTGTGCTGATCCTTAAGGGGAAGAAATTGAAGAGAGAAATACAATGGACTCATTCAAAAAGACTGCTGAATCCAAGAACTAGAGAACTGGAGAAATGTGTGATTCAATCTATCACCCACCCTCAGGTCAGTAATTACCTGTTAAGCTTGGTGAGGTGGTGCATAAGGCAGGAGGTCAGCCTGGGCAACATAGTGAGATCCTATCTCTAAAAAATAAAAATAAATAAATAAATAAATATATATATATATATATTTTACAAATTTTCATTACAAATATTCATTGAGCTTTTACTATGTGCCAGGAGCTATGTCTACCAAGGTTAATAAGACCACACACCCCTATTCCTCCAGCTTACATCCCACCATCTTTTCTCTGACCAACTGCTCATTCCTGCTTTCATTTTCCTGTCTATGAATTTAGAGTCCTTAGTCCACCATTACGCTAACCACTCCCTTGCAGATGTCTTCAACTCCCTTGCCCTCTCCCCCTGCTGCACGCACATAACAAACCTTTGCTTATGAATGAAATCTGAGACCCAACTCCTCTATGCCAACTCAGCCTTGCTGGAGAAAGTCACACAACTGTGCCAACTGATGTCATTTATAATACATGACCCAAACTCATCCTTCTCCCAGTTATCTGATTTCAGTAAATGGCACCGTGGCCCACCCAAATATTTAAACCAGAAATCACTCTTGAAATTCCCTTTTACCTCATGCCCAGTGTTCAAACCATCACCAAGGTATTGATACTATGTCCAACATAAATCGGAGGCCCACCTGTTCTCTCCATCTTCATCTGCCACCACCTTGTCTAGGTCTCTAATACCTCTCACCTGCACCACTGAAATGGACTCTGATTGGTCTGCTGGTTTGTTCACTGAAAGAATGAAAGAGAAGTATTAACTTCTAAACTGGATTATGTTTGCAGCAGACATTATCTGCCATATATCTTTACCTTTACCACTTCAGTATTCACTAACCTGACTTCCAACACCAGAACCCGTATTTCTTTGCCAGAAGATTTTCTCTGGTAAAGAAGCTGTTTTGTCTACCCCTTGCAGCAGGCTAGAAATACCTGCTTGTGTCTCACAAGACATTTTCTTGTCTCCCAGACCTCAAGCAATGGATTACAGGATTGGGTGTATAAATACTCCAGTTCTGGGCCAGTTGTAGTGGCTCACACCTGTAATCCCAACACTTTGGGAGGCTGAGGTGGGAGGACCGCTTCAGGTCAGAGTTTGAAATTTGCTTGGGAAACATAGCAAGAGTCTGTCTCTAGAAAAAAAAAAAAAATTAGCAAGGTGCGGTGCCCATCTACGGTCCTAGCTATTGGGGAGGCTGAGACAGAAGGATCACTTGAGCCCAGGAGTTTCAGGCTGAGGTTAGCTATGATCATGCCACTGCACTGTAGTCTGGGCAACAGAGCCAGACCCTGTCTGTAAAATAAACAAAATAATTAATAAATATTAGATGAGTGCAGTGGCTCATGCCTGTAATCCCAGCACTGTGGGAGGCCGAGATGGGCAGATCACTTGAGGTCAGGAGTTCAAGACCAGCCTGGCCAACATGGCAAAACCCCATTTCTACTAAAAATACAAAATTTAGCTGGGCATGGTGACACGTGCCTGTAACCCCAGATGCTCAGGAGGTTGAGGCAGAAGAATCACTTGAACCCAGGAGGCAGAGGTTGCAGTGAGCCAAGATTGTGCCACTGCTCTCCAGCCTGGGCAGCAGAATGAAACTGCATCTCAAAAAAATAAATAGTAAATAAATAATAAATAAATAAATATCCGAGTTCTCTCAAACTCATGTGGGATAACTTGAGGGGTACATTCAAAAGCGGTTCCCAGAGCTCTTCAGAGGGATTAAGCTTCAGTTGTCCACAGTGATAACTTGATTTATAACTCATCCTTTGTTGGATTTCTTCCCCCTCTTGCCTCAATTTCCCACTCTTCTACTGATGCTTCCTTACACCACCTCCCAAACAGACTACTTTGATGTGGTCTTCTTCTAGGGGAAACCAGACGAAACCACTGTCTCTTTATACAGTCCTAACCACAGCATATTTAGCCTTTAGGATAAAATTCAAAACACTTAACTTTTCTCCAGAACGTCCTATGTGCTACTCCTACATTCCTGCTTTAACTCCCTTTCCCACAACACTGGTTATGGGTTCCATATTGCCTCCTTTATTTCTTTTTCCCCCAAAGCAGGTTCTTGCCCCGGCACCCAGGCTGGAGTGCAATGGCATGATCACAGCTCACTGCAGCCTCAACCTCTTAAGCTCAATGAATCCTCCCACTTCAGCCTGAGTAGCTGGGACTACCAGATGAGCACCACCATGCCTGTCTAGTTTTTGTATTTTTGTATGTAGAGACGGGGTTTCACCATGTTGCCCAGGCTGGTCTCAAACTCCTGAGGCTCAAGCAGTCCTCCCGCCTTAGCCTCCCAAGGTGCTAGGATTACAGGCATAAGCACCACATCCAGCCTGCCTACTTTGAATTCTTTGAATATTCTCAGCCCTCTGCCACCTCAAGGCCTTTGCACACCCCATTCCCTGGGCCTGGATCACCCTTGCCCAGCTCTTCACATGCTGGTTTGGCCCTCTTCCTCCAAGTCTCAGTTCAAATGTCCTTTCTCAGACAGAATTAGTAAAAGCCTTCCTTTATTAATTCATCTAGTTTTTCCTGTTATTCTCTTCCTTTATTGGCTTCATGGCACTTACTACAACTTATAATCCTGTTTGTGAGTTTGCTTAAGGTGTGTCTCCCAAATAGACTGGAAGCTCCAAGGAAATAGAAATCTTAGCTTTCTTAAGAAGGACATGGCAGAGGACCTAGCATATTGGAAGCCACCAATGCCAATTTTATTTTTAAGATCAAACAAAGGCATGGTTCTTAACCTCAAGGGGGGTTCACAGTATAATGGAAGAAATTTGTATACAAATATGTAATTTCCATGAAGTTAAATTGCCGTGGAGAGAAGGCGCTAATGGATCAGAAAGCTCACAGTGTCGGATAAAAGAAATGACACCTCATTTTATTGATCCAGTAGTCTAAGTCCCATGAGGTACTGTGAACCTCCAAAATCTGAGACAGATCTCAGTCAATTTAGGAAGTATATTTTGCCAAAGTTAAGGACGCACGTCAGTGACACAGCCTCAGGAGGTGCTGACATGTGCCCAGGGTGGTTGGAGCACAGCCTGGTTGCCTTCTGCCATGAATGTAAGCTCCCTGAGGCCTCCCCAGAAGCTGATGCTGCCATGCTTCCCATACAGCCTGCAGAGCCATGAGCCAATTAAACCTTATTTCTTTATAAATTACCCAGTCTCAAGTATTTATTTATAGCAGTTTGAGAACAGACTAACACAGATGTAGAGTTACTTTAAAATGAGCTTTACTACACAAACCATAACTACTCTCTTGACCACATTTATGTAAGTGCGCAGAAGCATAACACTCTGTTGTCCCACAATCCCCACCCCACTGCAAATATTCAGACCATGCTCCTCCCTTGGCATAAAAAGTCAGCAAATAGTCCCTTCCTTTTCTGCCCCTCTAACCCAGTGTGGGACTAGTGCTAATGATTATTATGACCAGTATGTCAACTGATCACAACTTCACAGAACTGTATACTCAGAGAATCATAGGGTTACAAAGAGCCGAATGAGATTTGCCTGATTATAAATTTAATAAAGGTAAAAATTATATGCCCAACTTGAGACGAAACCCTTATTATTTTTTCCCTCCCCTACCAAAGAAAGTTAACAGAGGTAAGCATCCATTTAGGTCCTTCCTTTTTAAATTTGCTTAATAAAAATTTTCAACACAGAGAAGTAGAGAGAGCTGGGCACAGTGACTCACGTCTGTAATCCCAGCACTTTGGGAGGATGCAGTGGGAGGATCCTTTGAGCCCAGGAGTTTGAGACCAGCCTGGGCAGCATGGTTGAGACCCCATCTCTGGAAAAAAGAAAAAAATTAGCCAGAATGGTGACACACAACTGTGTTTCCAGCTACTCAGCAGACTGAGGTGGAAGGATTGCTTAAGCCAGAGACGTCATGGTTGCAGTGAGCCATGATTACTCCAGCCTGGGCAACACAGCAAGACCCTGTCTCAAATAAAGAGAAATAGAGTAATATCATGAAACCATCACTCCTGTATCCATCACTCATCTTCAACAATCATCAGGACCAATTTTATTTCATCTCTAACCTCCCTTCCTGTCCCCATACATTTAACCCCTACCTTGACACTTTGGGATATATTTTTTTAATTTCAGATATCATGTCATTTCATCTATAAATACCTCATCTGTAATAAGTATCTCTTAAAATTTTTTTAACATTACTACAATCTAAATTTTTTAAATCCCTTAATGTCATCAAATATCCCTGTGTAGTTATTTCCCTATGTAAACCAAAAATAAAATTCTAAGACCCCCCCAACCATCCAAATGGACCCCTCCTCCCAACCAAGGGCATTTCAAAGTTAACCTGAAAAACTAGTTCAGGCCATAATGGAAGAGGGGGTCAAACATGTCTCATAATATCCTCCAGCATTAATATCAAAACAGGAGCTTAAGTCTGAAAAGAAACATTTACAATCTATTCTCTCTGAAGTCCGCTACGTGGAGGCTTCAGCAGCATGATAAAACCTTGGTTTCCACAACCCTTTATCGTAACTCAGATATTCCTTTCTATCGACAACAACTCTTTCAACCAATTGCCAATTAGAAAATTCTAAAATCTAGGCTGGGCATCGTGGCTCACACCTGTAATCCCAGCACTTTGGAAGCCCAGGTGGGTGGATCACTTGAGGTCAGGAGCTTGAGACCAGCTTGGCCAACATGGTGAAACCCCATCTCTACTAAAAATACAAACAAACAAAAAAAAATTAGCCGGGTGTGGTGGTGCATGCCTGTGGTCTTAGCTACTCAGGAGGCTGAGGTGGGAGGATTGCTTGAACTCTGGAGGCAGAGGCTGCAGTAAGCCAAGACTGCACCACTGCACTCCAGGCTAGGCAACAGAGCAAGACTCCATCTCAAAAATAGATAAATAAAATCTACTTCTGACCTGGAAGCCCCCCTACTTTGAGTTGTCCTGCCCTTCCAGGTCAAACCAATGCAAATCTTCACAGGCACTGATGTATGTATCGTGTTTCCCTAAGTGCATAAAAGCTAGCTGTACCCCAACCACCATGGGCACGTGTCCTCAGGACCTCCTGAGGCTGTGTCATGGGCGTGTCCTTAATTTTGGCAAAATAAACTTTGTAAATCAACTGATAACCTGTCTCAGATACTTTTGGGTTCATACCTAATTGTCTCATGTTGTGTTTGTTTGTTTTATAGTTGGCTTGTTCAAATCAGGATCTAAACAAGGTCTACACTTACATTTGGTTGATAAGCCTCTTAAATCTTGCTTCCATTTGCCTTGGCTCCCCACCCACCACACCCTGGACCAGGATGACATTTTGAGATAATCTTTCCAAGCCTTGTGAACACACAGTTTTCCAATTTCAACTGACTCATCTCTCCTGCTAAACAGATAAAAACCTAATAGACAACCTTCTTTTTATTTAATTTTTTTTTTTTTTTTTTTTTTTTTTTTTTTGCTGAGAAAGTGTCTCACTATGTTGGCCAGGCTAGTCTTGAACTCATGGCCTCAAGCAATCCTCTCTCAGCCTCCCAAAGCACTGGGATTATAGGCGTAAACCAACATGCCTGGCCTAGACTCCCTTCTTTAAGATATAACTTTAAGAGGTATGCTTGGATTTAGGTCCATGTTAAAGTATTAACATCTATCAACGAAAGATAGTCTGATTATACCTTACACTGGAGGAGATAAGAGTCAATTTCACACAATTGCTATAATACTTTTTAAAAACTCTACTATCGGGATGTTTCACAAAAGTCAATAAATACTTTGCTCCATTGACGGTGCCTTTGCCATAGCTTTTAAATAATAAATACGAAACGAGAAAATGTTTCAGTGGCAATACACATCAGTTACATCCTGATGATGGTACCCCTTCTCCCTAGACCTCCTTAAGGTTACTTTTGTGTTCTTCTCTCTACGAAGTGGCAAAAAACTAATAGCTTCACGGGAAAAATCTCACTGAGACCTCTTGCCAAGTTTCCCCAAAGCTGAGTCGCATCTGTGGAGAACTGGTGTGAAGTGAAAACACAGGGAGTAACAGATATCTGTGAATTTATTTTGGTCAACTTGACGCTGTTAACTGCAGGCTTTGACGGAAATGCTGTGAACCCTCCTCCCCGGTCTGGTTTCCTTGCGTAGGACCCAGGAGGAAGCACATTCTCAAGGTCTGTTTACTCTTCAAACCTGGTTCCCCTGGGCTTGCACCTCACCCCTGCACTTAACACCTGAACAGGCAAAGTTTTGCACTGTAAACTTGGAGGTGTGAGTCTCATTATTGCTTTTCCTATCGTGCATGCCTGGGATTTGCCCAGCACTAGAGCAGGCAAGAGTTCAAAGCAGCCTTGATGGCACCTTTTCATGGCTTGAGTCAATTAGCAAGGGATTCCAAGCTGGCCTGGAAGTCCTGGCTACCAGAAAGTCCCCGGAGCAACATTTGGAATAAAAATAATAAACACAACTACAGAGTAATTTGTGAAAATGCCAAGTACAGCGCAAACACACTGACTCTTGTAAACCTTGACATGAACTTGGAGAAGTGGGGCCCAGCATGCCTTCAGGATGGCAGAGCTGGGAGGCTGCTGCCTTCCTGCCAATTCTCCAGCCTTTCCAAATCTTCCTAATACCTTGTTCCATCGTCCAACCAAACTCTCCTCCACCACTCACTCTACCTGACCAGACATCTGGGTCATCCCGTCTTTCATCTAAGCAGGCCCTCTCTCCACACTACTCCTTTCTTCCACAAATGAAAATGTTGCATGTATAAGGTAAGGCCAGAGCCTGCGATTCTAACAGCCCGTTAAAAACAGCAGCTTTAAAAAGAGGGCCTGCTAAATAGCTCTTCAAGCCTGGGACTCCCAGAACCTAAATAAGTCAATATTAAACTTCTAGGCTCTACAATTTATCCTTTTCTCTTCTCCTTCCTCCCATTAAATGGTTTGAGATATATGCACCACTGTTTACAAAAAAGCAAATACTTCTCTTAAGATAAATGGACTTCTCTAAGCTCACAGCTGTGTGAGCTACAAAAAGCTACAGAAGTGACTGATAAACCACCACAGCTTAGTTTATACAGACACAATTAAAGCTAAGGACAGCCCAAATCACATTTTTTTAGTACTGTATATATTGAAATAAGGACTGTTTTAGGATACCCACACTTGACCATATTAGGAAGGTGAGGAAAAAATAATCTAAATTGGAAAGGTGGAAAGGAAGATTTGATTTTATGTCATATACATTTGCAATTTTTTAACTTTATTATTATTATTATTATTGAGACAGGGTCTCACTCTGTCGTCCAGGCTGGAGTACAATGGCATGATCTTAGCAACACTGCAACCTCCGCCTTCCAGGTTCAAGCAATGCTCCTGCCTCAGTCACCCGAGTAGCTGGGATTACAGAGGCATGCTGTGCCAGCCTACATTTTCCTTTTTTTTTTTTAATCCTCATTGCAGTCCAGGCACGGTGGGTCACACCTATAATCCCAGCACTTTAGGAGGCCGAGATGGGTGAATCGCCTTAGGTTAGGAGTTCAATACCAGCCTGACCAATATGGTGAAACCCCATCTCTACCAAAAATACAAAAATTAGCCGGGCATGATGGCACATGTCTGTAGACTTGGCTACTCAGGAGGCTGAGGCAGGAGAATCACTCGAACCTGGAAGGCAGAGGTTGCAGTGAGCTAAGATCATGCCATTGCACTCCAGGCTGGGCAACAGAGTGAGACTCCGTCTCAAAAAATAAATAATAAATGAATAAATAAAAATTCCTCATTGTGGTTCTGCTGGGGGCAGGCCAGGGGACAGGAAAAAAGGTAGCAACCAACAAGAGACATACATGGGGCTTCCAGGGGATCTGGCGATGTTCCCCGTTTCTGAACTGGGATGTTTTTTGTTTGTTGTATAGAGTCGAGGTCTCACGGTGTTGCCCGGGCTGCTCTTGAACTCCTGGGCTCAAGCCATCCCCTCCTGTCTCAGCCTCCTAAAGTGCTGGGATTACAAGCATGAGCCTCCGCATCTGGCCAAGGATCATTCTTGGTTTTCTGCCTTAGATAAGCTCCAAAAATACCACTTTCCCCCTTTCCTTCACCTACCCCAAGTCTGCCTCAGTTGGGCTGGGGTGGGATGCAGCTATCTGCTTTTGTAAAAGTCATATAATTCACAGGTTCTTGGGATTTGGAAAAATTAATAATAATAATAATAAAAGTCATATGAGATAACTTCTGAGCAGTTGGTTTAAGAACACACTTTAAGATACAGTGACTTCTTAGAGGCCTCCGTAAGAAATACTTAAAAATAAACTTTTGCAATATAAATGTATTTATTACCACTACACTGAACACTTAAAAATGGTAAAGATGGTAAATTATATATGTATATTTTACTTCAATAAAAATAAATTTTAAAAAGTTAAAAAAGTTAAAAACTGTTCTGTGAAAAAAAAATAATAAACTCTACTCTAAATGTATTTGGGTGTTATAAAAGCAGACCGCTGGATTCCACCTCAGCCCAAATGAGGTGGACTTAGGGGAGGGAAGGGAAAGGGGGAAACTGGTATTTCTCTAGTTTATCTGAGACAGAAAACCAAGAATGATCCTTGGCCAAATGCAGTAGCTCATGCCTGTAATCTCAGCTCTTTGGGAGGCTGAGGCAGGAGGATCACTTGAGTCCAAGAGTTGAAGACCAGCCTGAGCAACAAAGCAAGACTCCATCTTTACAAAAATAAAATGAAATAAAAAAAATTAGCCGGGCATGCCTGTAATCCCAGCTACATGAGAGGCCAAAGCAGGAGGATCCCCTGAGCCCAGAAGGTCAAGGCTGCAATGAGCTATGATTGTGCCACTGCACTCCAGCCAGGGCAAAAGAGTGAGACAAGACCCAGTATCTTAAAAAAACAAAACAAAAAACCACCTTCCTCTCACACACACTGCCCACATCCAGACAGGCAACAGATTCATCCCACGGCCTAGCCTCTAGCCGCTGCCTCTCTTTCTTGATCTCCTAATGTGTGTTCTGATTTTATTCTTGCCCTCTGCCTATTTGCCCTCCATATGGTTTCCAGAATAATATTTCAAAAACATAAACATGACTATTTAATAAAGAGCTCCCTTTACTAGCCTCCTAACACACACACCAAAATACACGCAATTAAGCCCAGCTCCTTAGCAAGGTCTACAGCCCTGCCTCTCCACCTTCCTCTCCCGAGTGCGCTCATCATCCCCACATCCGTAGCCTGCTTTCTGGTTCCCAAACACATCATTTTCTTCTGCACCTTTTTGCCTTTGTTAATTTTGTTTCCTCTGCCTGGAAGGCCCATACATTCCCTTCTCCCCCTGGCAGAGTTCTACTCGAATGTCAGGCTAAGGCCACATCAAACGTCACCTCATCTGCCTTCCTTTCCTGCTGGAAGTTCCTTCCCTTGCTATCTGTCACCAGTAGAATGAATATAATGAATGTATTACGTCTGTTTTTATGAAGAACTTCTCTACTAGATCATTATCCCCTAAAGAAATGGATCATACCTTCTTCTCTATGAAGTTCTAAAACCTTACATAGTTTCTGATTGTATATTAGGTGCTCAATAAATGTTTCATCCACTGAATTTAATCAACTCTAACAAAAGAAAACCAAAAAAATCTATTACTTGGGCTGCGCACAGTGGCTCATGCCTGTGATCCCAACACTGGAAGGCTGAGGCAGGCAAATCACATGAGGTCAGAAATTCAAGACCAGCCTGGCCAACATGGCAAAAATCCATCTCTACCAAAAATACAAAAATTAGCCAGGAGTAGTGTCGTGTGCCTGTAATCCCAGCTACTTGGGAGCCTGAGGCAGGAGAATGGCTTGAACCCAGGAGGTGGAGGTTGCAGTGAGCCAAGATTGCACCATTGCACTCCAGCCTGGGTGACAGAGAGAGATTCTGTCTCAAAAAATAAATAAAATAAAATAAAATCTATTACTTGGCTCTTCAGCCTTGGGCTCTCTTACCTAAACTGTTTCCTTTCAGTTCCCTTCCAATTATGGTGAACACTGGTCATTTCTGGCCTACGAAGATGCTGCTGCAGAGGCCATCCTTTTTTGCTAAGCCTCTTCTCATTGGCCAGGCTTGGGCCTGAGCAGCTAACACTGGTGCCAGCAACTATAATTACACGCTTCTCCTGTGAACAGCAGCCATGACCCAGCGGCAAGGTGAGCACAGGAACTGGAAAGTGCTCTGTCTTTGCCAGTAGTTAGACCCTTCTTCTGTCACCTTCTGAAGCACCAGGCAGCAGATAGAATTACCTCACCCAGGGCAGAGATGTCTTATAGGATACTTAACTCCCTCCAAGCCAAACCACATTTTCTTCCAAACCTCACCTTCTCAGAGGTTGCTTTTCCAGCCTGAGATGTAGAGAATCACCTTGGAATGATTTGGGTTCTATGGGTTATCACACTGACTCAGTGGCTGGGCACAGCCTGGGGAGGCCCATGGTTGAAAACAGGTTCAGGTGGACAAGCACTGGGTCCATAGATAGCATTTCAAAAAATTAAGATGATGAACAGCTTTCGAATTATAGCATGTTCACATCTGAAAAGGACATTTAATAAACATCAAGTATCATAGAAGCAATTTAGAGATCAACAAGTCCACACCCTCATTTTACAGATGAGGAAACTGAGACTGAGACAGAGGCAGTGACTTGCCCAAGGTCACCCAGCTATTTGGCACTGAGCCTCATTCTATTCAGCATTCTTTCCAGCTTCCACACTTAAGCTTGGGGACTCACTGGCAAAAACGAAGTCCAGTGTTCCCCAGCATCTCTACCCAGTCCCTGTCTCATCTACTCACTTGTCTTTAAGAAGGTTGCACTTCTGGTCCCACAGCCTGTTTATTTAAACTGCACATCAGACCCCTCAGCAAATGCACAGATGTCCCATCTCCTACACACTTGGAAGCTTCCACTTAAGCCACGGTTTCTATACCTGCACCAGACCACCCAAAGTGATTTTTTAAATTACAGAATTCTGGCCCTCTATATTAGTATTTTCCATTTCAGCAGATCTGGAACGGAGCTCAAGCAAGTATTTTTTTTTTTTTTTTTTTAACTCCTTCACTAAGTCTCCTGTGACTCAAAATTTCAGGACCACTAGACCAGCTGCCCTTTTCGGGTCCTTCCTGACTTAGAGATCTATGCGTCTACACAATATGGAATCCCCCAACTCAGATTCACTGGTGTTCCATTATTTCTGATATTTCTTTAAAAAGGATAAAATCAGAAGTATGAGTTTGTTATCCAAACTTAAAGCAAGGAAACGGGCATCCAGAGAGAATGTGAAAGTTACTCAAGGTCACCGACAGACTGCCTCCATCAGCAGTAGGCGTTTTAACTCAAAGACCACGAGGTGATGCTGTCCTATAGAATAAGCAGCAAAAAAAAAAAAAAAAGAAGACCTGTGACCCTGAATGACTCAGCCACTGCCCTGCAAGGTGAAAGTCAATTAATGTCTGTGCACCATCTCTCCATCCATGACATGACAGCGATAATGTTTGCCTCCATTTCAGGCAACAGAGATGCTTATGAAACACTGAAAGGATAAAAGTGTTATGGGAAGACACAACTGCCTTTTTAAAACAACTCAGATGTGATATTCCCCCTTAAGTGGCCACATTGAGTAAAGTTTCCACTTAGATACAGCATGGTCATATGAAATATGAGAGCAGTGACATCTTAAACCCCTGTTCGTATAACTTAGGCTATGGCTAACCTCACTCAGTATGGCTACTTTGATTTATAATTTATAAAAATCAGCCTAACACGAAGATACAACTTTCTTAGGTCACTAGATTCTTAGTCTCCAGCAAATCCAAAATCCTATTATGAACTTTTCAAAAACGGGGGTGCCTCCATGGGAAAAATCATAAACTTTTTCAACTATGAACACTGGACTCTAGGGGCTGGAAACTGAAGAGCAGGCTGAGGATCCTTGCTCAGTGACCCAAAGAATGTTCCCGGAATCATCACACCCCCCTAAGAAAACCTTTATTTTAGCTTCATACACTGTCTTGTCCCAAATCCCACCAATTTATGAGCAAACAGAAATAGTGCTGTTCAATAGAATGCCTTAGGTAGGATTGAAAGCTCAAGAAAGTCTTGAATACAATTCCACTGAGTGATATGAGATTTCAGTGGCTACCATCTCCCGGGACTGCAACTTCTACAATGCTAAGGCTGTTTTGCAATTGATCATGTTCTTCCACCTCCATGCATGTAAAGCTCATACTGAGAGTTCCCTCTGGTCGTCAGGATGGGAAGTTCTCACTGATCTTCAGTTACATGCAGTGGGAAGCCCCAGAGACAGCAGTATAGAAAAAAGGCATCTGAAAAAATAGAGCACTGGGACAGAGCAGAGAGAAGTGGACACACAAGTTGATAGGCAAATACCAGAGAACCAATTGCAAAAACAGAGAAGGAGAGAAGAGGAAGAGTAAGGAGAATAAGGTATTTTCAAGACAGATGGTAAGTACAAAAAATAGTTCTCAATTCCAGATTGTTTTGAGCTGAGGCAGTAGGAAAAGAGGTAAAGAGGTAAAGGGTGATGGGTGACAGCTGCAAGGAAGAGAAAAGTCATGTCATCCCATGCACTGACTGTACCAAGGCAGTGCTGGGACCAAGAAAGCTATAGCTGTCAGGCCCGGGTGAGTTCAGGCTGACCTGGCAAACTGAAATCACACAGCAGTGTCGCTGCACACGAGGTACCCGATATTCTAGTTTCCAAGCCCACAGGGAATACAGGGCCACAGCCTGTCCTAGGCCAGTCTTAGGGGAGGACAGAGAACTCCCAGTGGGCAAAATACATGAGTTTTTTCCCCACCAAATGAACTGGAAGCTTCAGCAGATCCCAATTCTGCTCAACCTACTATGTGAACTCCAAAGAAGGTTTTCTAGAACAGGCACGTAGAACAAGTCTCATCAGAGTGGTAAAACCAGACAATGTGCCTGTGCTCTGGAGAGCCTTGGAGGCTCTAGGAGGAAGTTGAGGCTTGCGGGGGAAGCCACAGGTACCCACTTGTCCTAGGCGGCTTGGGCTACTATAAGACATGACATAGACTGGGTGACTTGAAAAACAGCAATTTATTGCTTATGGTTCTGAAGGTTAAAAGTACAAGATCAAGGCACCACCAACTAATTCTGTTCATGCAGAGGAACCTCGTTCTGATTTGCAGCCAGTGATATCCTCACATGACTGAGAGAGATCCCTCTCATGTCTCTTCTTATAAAGGCACTAATCCCATTCATGAGGGCTCCACCCTCATGACCTAATCACCTCCCAGAGGCCCCACCTCCAAATATCATCACACTGGAGATTAGGGTTTCAACAGGAATTGGGGGCAGGGGGGGGGATGACTGAACAAATATTCAGTCCATAGTATCACTAGTATTTTTCTCTTTTGTCTTACAGTGAAAAATATCAATCTACAAAAAGGTGTAACAAACCAGTTTCCACCATGCAGATTTAACAAATGTTAATATTTTGCCCTATTATCTTTGCATCCTTATTCTAAATGTTACATCTACACTTGAACCTTATCTGGACTTTTCCCTGATCTTGTTTCCTGAGAAGTAGCCACAGTCACAAAATTTGTGTTTATCCTTTAAACCCCTCTTTTTAAATTTTTATTACATATATGTGTCTGTATAAGCAATATTTGCTATTATTTGGAGGTATTTTTAAAATTTGCATAAAAGGTAGTACATATGATCCTGAAACTTGCTTTTTTAAAGTCAAACATTCTGTTTTTAAGATTTATCCATATTGCTACGTGTAGGTATTTAGAGATCCTATCTCTAAATAAATAGGCTGGAGTACAGGGGTGTGATCATAGTTCATTGCATCCTTGATCTCCCAGGATCAGATGACCCTCTTGCCTCAGCCTCCCAAAGTGCTGGGATTACAGGCGTGAGCCACAACGCCTGGCGCATTCATTTAATTGTGGTATGTTCTTTGAATAACCCTTGATTCATTCATTCATTCTTTTGACAGACTTTCGGTTTTCATTTTTGCTGTTACAATACTGCAATGAAATCCTCCTTTCTCTAGGATATATGCCTGGTGATAGGGTACATATATATTTACCTTCCACAAAAACTATCTCATTTGCCCTATAATGGCTCTTCCAATTTATGCTGACAATGTGTGAGGTTTACTTTTTCTCTGCACTCCAATATTGTTGACTTCTAATTTTCATTGATCTGATGAGTGTGACATAACATCTGATTTTTATTTTAGTTTGCATTTCTATGACTACTGGTAAGACTAATCATCTTCACATATTTTTTCTTCTTCAGATGAGCCTCTTCCGGGAATTGCCTGTTCGTAATCTTTTCTCACTTTTCTTTTTTTTCGGTAAGTTGTTTCTCAGTCATTTCAGGAGTTCTTTATATTCTTTGCGTACTCTGGATGCTAACCCTTTGTTGATTGTGTAGAACACAAAGTATTCTCCCAAAAGGTAAGTTGTATATTAACACTGTTTTGGGTATCTTTTGTCATTCAGAAGGGTTTTATTTCTTAATATAGTCAAGTGTATCAACTTTTTCTTTACGGTTACAATTTTTGTGTTTTGTATAGAAATGCTTCCCTATCCTGAACGATAGTTTCCTATAATTCATTTTAGAGTTTTGCTTTATGTAATTAGAGCTTTAGTTATTCTGAAATGTACTTTTGTGTGTGATAGATTATAGACACATATTTTTATTTTTTTCTCATATAGCTATCCAGTTGCCACAGCAACATTTATTGAATAGGCCATCATTTTCCCTGATTTGTAATGTCTCTTATCACACGTCATGTTTCGTGTACGTTTGGGAGTCTTTGTGGGCTCTCTATATTTTCTATTAGTCTTTCTGCTTCATCAGTCTGCCAGTATCACACTGTTTTTGATTAAATAGCTATTTAATGAGTCTTGATATCTGCCAAAGACTCCTCCCCTTCCCCTCCCATTTTCTTCTTTTTTTTTTCAAAATTCTTAGCTTATTCTTAGCTTCTTCATCTTCCAAATTAATTTTTGTGTTAGCCTGTGAATTTCAATGAAATTTCTGTTTGGGACTGTGTTAGTTTAGGGGTTGATCAGAAACAGAACCACTGTGAGTGATATAGAGTAAGGGATTTATTACAGGGCTGAGACCTCATACAATTGTGGGAGGTAAACATTTTATGCAAGGTCATTGGTTCCGTGTCCGGTGTCAGACCTCAAGTCACCAGAGCCAGCAGTAGGGAAAGAAGACGAACGGGAAAGACCAGGACTAATTAGGAACCTGTAAGGGCAAACCCATGTCTATCTGTCACTGTCCTCAACCTTCGTGATGACCAGTAGCATACGCCAGCACCCTTCCTCATGGAGCTGCCACACAAAGCTAGTCCAGCTGCTATTTCATGAGCTACAACAGGGCCTGGCTCTATACTGACCTTCAGGGCATAAAAATGGTTACTACTTCACCTCCACCTTCCAATCCCCAAGAAAATTTTTTCTCATGGCTCACCTTAACCCACAACCATTCAGTGAAGGGATGACTGGGTAACAAAATTCCTACTTAGCTAAGCTGACACTGTTCAAAGCTATCTCCAAGATTTTATTTGGAATAGCTTAAATGTATAGATGAATTTAGACCACTTGACAGCTTTAAAATATTGGCTCATTTCATCTGTAATATTAGTTTATGTTTTCTTTTATTCAGATCTTTATGATCCTTGAAATGTTTCATACATTTTTCCAGAACATTCTTACACATATTTTGAAACTTAACAACTTTATAATTTTTTTAAGATGCATCTCACTATGTTGCCCAACCTGGTCTCAGACTCCTGGGGCCAAGTGTTCCTCCCCTATTCACCTGCCAAGTACCTGAGGTTACAGGCATACACCACTGCACCCAGCTCAGGACCTTACAGTTTTTGTTTGATACTTTGAATGGGACCTTTTAAAATTATTGTTTTAATCTATTTTGTGCTCTCATAACAAAACACATGAGATTGGAAAGTCTCTCTGAACATATTCTTGTCCAGGGGGTTGCCCAGAAGAAGAAAAAAATACGTGAGACTGGGTAATTTATAAAGAAGTTTCTTTGGCTCATAATTCTGGTAGCTGGGCAATCCAGAATTTGGTAGCCCATCTGGTGAGAGTCTCATGCACTTCAACTCATGGCAGAAAGCAGAAGAGGAAGCGGGCATGTGCAAAAAGACCAAATGTGAGAGGCAACAACCCGACCTCAGATAACCAATCCAGTCCCCAGAGATGGCGTTAATCTATCCATGAGGGATCCACCCCAATGACTTTAACACTTCCCACTAGGCCCCACCTCCCAACACTGCTGCATCAAAACTTGAATTCAACATGAGTTTCGGCAGGAACAAACTACATCCAAACTATAGCAATTATGTAGACTAAATGATTTGTAAGAAAGGTTTTTATTTCTGTAAGTCTGTTGAAAGTGTACCTACTAGTATCTCTATTATTAGGTCTAATTGTGCACTTGGATTTTTCTATTTAGACAATCCTATCATGTCCAATGTTGAAAATTTTGTGACCAAGTGTGGTGGCTCACGCCTGTAATCCCAGCACTTTGGGAGACGAGGGAGGATGAATCACATGAGGCCAGGAGTTCAAGACCAGCCTGGCCAACATGGTGAAACCCGTCTCTATTAAAATGCAAAAATTAGCTAAGCGTGGTGGTGCGCGTCTGTAATCCCAGCTGTTCAGGAGGCTGAAGCATAAGAATCGCTTGAACTGGGGAGGCAGAGGTTCCAGTGAGCCAAGATCGTACTACTGTATTCTAGCTTGGTTGATAGAGCAAGAGTCTGTCTCAGAAAAATAAAAGAATTAAAAAAAAAGAAAGAAAATTTTGCCTCTTCTTTTTCATTCCTATGCCTTTGTTTTGTTTTTCTTGTGTTACTGCATTAGCTAGAACTTCTTCTACAATTTTTTGCGGGGGCGGGAGGGAAACAGGGTCTCCCACTATCACCCAGGCTGGAGTGCAGTGGCAAGTTATAATAACTCACTGCAACTTCAACCTCCTGAGCTCAAGCCATCCTCCCACATCACTTTCCCTAGTAGCTGGGATTATAGGCATGCACCACTATGCCCAGCTGATTTTTGTATTTATTGTAGATACGGGGTTTCACTATGTTGCCTAGGCTAGTCTCATACTCTTAGGCTCAAGCCATCCTCCTGCCTTGGCCTCCCAAATGCTGGGATTACAGGCATGAGCCACTGTACCCAGCCTACGATCTTGATTAGTAGTGGTGAAGAGAACATTCTTGTCTGGTTTCTAAGTTTAAGGATAAAGCGTCTAGAATTTCACCATGAAGTATCATGTTTCTTATAGATTTTTAGAAACTATTAGTATAAAAACTTCTATTCCTGAGTCTGTTATTAATACATTTTAATTTCTAAGTAATGTTTTCCTTTCCTCTATAAGGTTAATTACATACTTTTCTTTATTCTGATGGTTGGTAGCCAGCCTGTAAGGTGCCCCAGTAATCCTGCCTCCTGGTATTCACACATTTCTGTAATGTCCTTCCCTAATGAGAATGTGGCAGAAGTAATGTTATATCATTCCTGAAATTAGGTATAAAAAGATGTTTCTTGGTTTATATAGCAAATTACTTTTCTATATTTTGCTGTTCTATAAACAGTTTTACAAAAAAAAGTTATTTCTTAAGATTTGGTCAAACTTGCCTGTAAAATTATCTGGGTCTAGTATCATTAAAATGATTACTTTTTTAAATTATCAAGCCACTATCTTGAATAGTTACTGATAATTATTATCAATTCACTTTTAATGTGTTACATTTTTCTAGAATATTATCCATTCTGTCAGAGTTTCTATTTATTTTTTGAGACAAGGTCTCACTCTGTCACCCAGGCTGGAGTACAGTGGCACAATCTCAGCTCACTGCAACCTTTGCCTCCCAGGTTCAAGCAATCTCCTGCCTCAGCCTCCCAAGTAGCTGGAATTACAGGCACCCACCATAATGCCCGGCTAATTTTTGTATTTTTTGTAAAGATAGGGTTTCACCATGTTGGCCAGGCTGATCTTGAACTTCCGATCCCAAGTGATCCACCAGCCTTGGCCTCCCAAAGTGCTGGGATTGCAGGCATGAGCCATCCCGCCCAGCCTCTGTCAGTTTTTAAATTTAGCGTCATAAACTAGTTCATATTCATATTCATCACTTGTGAATTTTAAAAATCTGTATCTGTGGTATAATTTTACCATTGTTTATTTATGCTTTTCTCTTTGATCTCTTGATTAATCTTGCCAGAATTTTATTTTATTAAACTTTTCAAAAAGTCAGCTTTTGCCTTCCTGAGATCCTCTATTGTTCCTTAGTTTTCTATTTTATTTAATGTTAGCTTTATCATGACTATTTTCTTCATTCCACTTTCTTTAGATTTACCCTATTATTCCCTCTTTACATTCTCAAGTACAATAATTTATTTTAAATCTTTCTTGAATGTGTCGAATGCCGTAAATTTTATCTTAAAGTTTGTTTTGTTTTGTTTTGTTTTTGACACAGTCTCACTCTGTCACCCAGGATGGAATGCAGTGTTGCAATCTCAGCTCACTGCAACCTCCACCTCCTGGGTTCAAGCAATTCTCCTGCCTCAGCCTCCCAAGTAACTGGGATTACAGGCATTCCCCCATGATGCCCAGCTAATTTTTGCATTTTTTTTCAGGAGAGACAGGGTTTTTCACCATGTTGGCCAACCTGATCTCAAACTCCTGACCTTAAGTGATCCGTCCGCCTCAGCCTCCCAAAGAGTTGGGATCACAGGCGTGAGTCACTGCACCCGGCCCCCAACTTTTTTTTTTTTTTTTTTTTTTTTTTTTT